>NW_015536510.1:130133-135063 GCF_001515605.1 Sinocyclocheilus anshuiensis | reverse complement strand
ATTTTTTGTGATGTTACATGTTTTATGTTTTGAATTTTAATGTCTGTTGTATACTATATAACTGTGACAGCCACAGGCAAGCGCTGAACCAATTGCACGCTCATGCTTATAACATTGTTTTATCTTAATGAGGGATTAGGGAGACGGATCTTTTACTCCCTCCTAGTCAAGTGTGGGGGGAGAGGTTTGGTCCTGCTGCTCTCGCCAGAGTGCTGTTACATAATCTAGTCATTGGTGATAAAACTGCGTGACTTAATTTAGTCACTAGGTAGTGATAACTGATGAGACTGAATTGTGAAGCTGCACTCTGGGTAAAGACAAGTAAAAGTGAGACTTAGTAAGTCTCAAAGAGGGGAATATGTGGAAGATTTTTATAGGTCAAAATATGAATTGTTCAAGTATAATCCTTATGAATATAACCATTAATATATCAAGTTATTTTACTATTATAATCATCTATGTGCCTGTGTGCAGACAGGCCTGGATAGGAATGGTATAGAAGTTTGTATGAGGGGCAGACATATGGTGGGGCTGCATGTCCTGTTTTGACATAAGACAAAATATATGATGGGGCCCTTACTTTCACGGAACATAAAATTAAGGCTTCCTATCTGCGTCTTGGTAGCAGACTGGAAACAGCCAAAAAAGGTAAACCATAACAAATATGTATGAAATATATTGAACACGCCTAGAGGAAAAACACTATAAAAGACTGTCCAGACACAGACTCGGGAGATTTTCTGCAGATCATCTCTAGACTGCATTATCTCTCTGATAATAAAAGTCTATTTTTCTGGCATCAAAACCCAAGTGTTCAAGAGTGATTCTTCATAGAAACGGCAAGAGCCACCACACTAGCCAGCCATATAAATGCAAGGCAGTAAGTTCATTGGCTGCATATGCAGCATGAGCCAATCAGCTTGTGCCAAGTCGTTTAACCCTCTGTGGTCGACAAACGCGGATACGCATTTTGTGGCATCTTCTCCTGATAACACCGAAAATAACTTAAATTACACTTTCAAATTACAAAACTTTTTTTTTTGATCGTACAGATAAGAGCAATACATCAATCGAATCTGTAAAGGGTCTACTTTTATTTGTATACACACATAATAACAACAAAACTTTGTGCATTGAATAACAAAATGCGAACCTGGGTGCTGTACCCTTAGGTTTATTTAACTAATGACCTAAATAACTATGTGTGTCTGAGCTAATAGCTCAAACTTACCTAGGTAATGTGCACTATGTGTGTCATTAACAAACAGGAATCACACTGCAGGCTGATAGATGAAGTAACCCCCAGCAACCACCTGACTCAGGGTCGGGCGGCCTGAGCACATAGTTTTAAATTTGTCATTCAAGAGTTGTAATTTTTTTTTCAATTAACGTTCACCAACGTTACCTCAATGGAAATACTTACCTTTAACTTATTAATAAGCTAACAAAATATTTGGCGAATTTGGCATGGTGCTGCTAATATTATTTCTAACCTTGCATCTGAAATGCTATGCATTCTATACAATTTGCTAACATTGCGATCTGAATACCTATGCATACTGCTGCACAAAAGTACTTAGAATTGCTACTGCCCCTTTATTAAATAACCAAACAACCAATTAATGCTTATTTTGCTTTGAAGAGACCTATTTTGCTTTCCTTACCTGTTGGTGGCAGACGGTGGGAGTTTTGCGTCACTCCCCCATGTTAATTAATTAATGATAATTAGGGGTGTAGACTATATAAGGACTTCAGGTTGTTCATTGAGGTTAGCACTCCCGGAGGGATAGTTCTCCCAGGAGCAGCGCTTGACCAGAATGTGACATCTCTCTGATTCATATGATTTTTATACGCTTCTTGTATCATTTTGAACCTGATTTTGTTACTGTTATTTTTGTTGTTATTTCTTTTGTTTCTTTATTTTTTCCTAGGCTTATGTTTGCTCTTTGGGCTTAATGTTATATTTGTTAAAGAAAATAAATCAATTTGTACTGATTGAACGGTGGTGTGTGATCTCTCTTATGTTGTGGCTTGTAACGAGCTGGCCGTAACATAAAATTGGGGGCTCGTCCCGAATATATATGATGTTTTCAGTGTTCACCTGTGTAAATGAGCACACTTCAGGTATTTAGAGTGTTCTCAGCTGGGTTTATAATCCTTCCATCGGGACACTATTTGTTGTTTTTGTTTGTTGTTTTGCCTTTCTTGTTTTTGAAGGTTATTCTGGGCGGAGGTTTTAAAATCTCTGTCGGGGGTACGCTTCTGGCTTTTGGTTTAAATGTACCAATTGTCCCAGAGTTTAACGTTTAAATGCCGCCTCGAGCCCGGTACACCTTTGAAGTTTAGGTAGGTTTAGTTAGTTTTGTTTAGTTTATAGTTAGGAGCTGAAGTCTCATTTTCATTTAAGGTGACACTGTTTGCTGTTTTCCGGGTCCATGTTTGTTATGCCTGCCAAGAGTATGAAGATCATGTAGGGAGCGACTTGTGGTAAGTTTTCATCTATCTTGTAACTGGGCGGGGTTTGCAACTGGAGCGTGTTATGCTGCGACGATCCCTGGCGAAGTGGCTTATGGGATTTGGAGTTTCAACATTGTAGTTTATAGTGGCGTTCTCACATTTGTTTTGTTCTGTGTTAGCCCAACTCTTATTGTACCAAAAATGTCTTCGGTAGTCGAAGATTTCTTCGCGTTTCCTTCAGAAATATTACTGGAGAGATGCACAAAGGAAGCATTGTTGCAGATTGCAGAGCGTTTTAGAGTGGAGGTAACGAATAACGACAAGAAGCTTAAAGAAACTCTGATGAACACTGAGAAGCGTACTTTACGCGGGGTGTTTTAGAGGTAAGAGCTGAAGTTATTAACCCTGAAGCGTCTTTAACGTCTCCTCTTTTTGATACTGACAGAAATGTAAAGTTTAGTGAGATGTCTTTTCAAGAAAAGCAGCTACGTATTGATGTGGAAAAGCTTCGTGCTGAACATGACGCTTCAGCTTTGAACGAGAAAGAGTTAGAGAGAGATGTTAGAAATGCGAAAATTGGAGTTGCAGTTTGAAAAAGAAACGGAAGAAAGGCAGTTTCAGTTGAGGAAAGTTGAGTTAGAAATGCCTGCGAAAACTGTTGAAACCCCACTTTCTGTGTCATCTAATGAATGTTTCTGTGGCACCTGTTTTTGATGTTTTTAAAAACATTAGAATGGTACCGCCATTTTCTGAGAGGGAGGTAGAGAAATATTTTTCTCATTCTGAACATGTCGCAGAGTCGCTGAAATGGCCCAGAGAATTTTGGACATTATTGCTGCAATGTGTGTTAACAGGGAGAGCACAGGAAGTTTATTCAGCGCTGACTGTTGAGCAAAGCGGTGACTACGAAATTGTTAAATCTGCACTATTGCAAGCATATAAATTAGCACCTGAGGCATATCGTCAGAGATTTAGAAGTTTTCAAATTTGAGAAGTGCACTTATCTTGAATTTGCCAGAGAAAAAGAAAACATGTTTGATCGTTGGTGTACCTCAATGAAAGTAACCACTAAAGAACAGCTTAAAGAACTGATTATTTTGGAAGTTTAAACATTGCGTACCGAATGCGGTCGCTATGTATTTAAATGAGCATAAGGTGAGTAAATTGTCAGATGCTGCTCTCATGGCCGATTCATTTGTTCTTACTCGCAGAGGTTCGACTAGCCATTTAAATTATTTGCATAGACCTAAGATGAGTGTCTTTGGTAAGAGCAAAGCGACTATAGTACGTCAGAATGTTGTTTCTAGTTCTTCCACTGATCATGCTGTTGCTAATACACGTATAAAAGGAGAGATTGTTTGCTTTTATTGTAAAAAGGCAGGACATAAAATTTCTGATTGTGCTGTTCTTAAGAAAAAGGAGAGAGCTGGTAAAACTGTCGGATTAATTTCTACATGTGAGAACCATAGTCCTGTCTGTGAAAAAACAGCCTAAGCAGAGGGATATCTCTGAGGTGGAGATTGAGAATGTTAAGAGTCATAATGATTATGCACCATTTCTTACAGAGGGGACTGTGTCTTTTCCTGGTTCTGAGAAGACCGTTTCTGTTTGTATCCTCCGAGATACTGGGTCTGCACAGTCCTTTTTATTGGAAGGACTTCTGCCTTCTGTGTTTCCTGATGTAGGCAAAATAGATGACTCTCCTGACTGTCCTAACTTATTCCCTGCATGTGCGATAACCCGAGCCAAGGCCAAGAGAATGATATCAGACGAAAGGGAAAGTATTCTTGGTGATGCTTTTATTTCCTCTGTGAATTCTTCCCAGCCAGAACGTAATACTGTGTGCACTAGTATTGAGGATGAGACCCCTGTGTCTGAGTTACTATCTGTCATTGACAATGTGGAAAAATCTGATTCCGAGCCTGAAAGCCATTTTATTGTGATGACCATGTTAATGCTTGTTCTTTATCTCCACTATATAATGTAACTCGAGATGAACTAATCAGAGAACAGCAGTCAGATTGCACCCTCCAAGGTCTGTTTTCTTTGGTGAAAGAAGGAAGAGGTGAACAAGTCACTTCCTGTCTACTTTCTTCGGGACGGATTGCTCCGTAGACAACAACCTATGTGTTCTGACATTTTAATAGACCCTAGGATTCAAATTGTGGTTCCTGTTACTTTTCATCAAGCTGTCCTGCAGTTATCTCATGAAGGTGTCGCTGGTCATATGGGTGTACGAAAGACCTATGACAGAATTGAGAAAATTCTATTGGCCTAGAATCCAGCGAGATGTAATTAATTATATACGGTCTTGTCATACATGTCAAATGACCGGGAAGCCAAACCAGAAAATTCCGTTGGCTTCATTATAGCCTATTGCTGCGGTTACAACTCCTTTTGAACATTTGATCATCAATTGTGTTGGTCCTTTACCACGATCTAAAGCTGGACATGCTTATTTATTGACGGTAAC
>NW_015536510.1:94423-130115 GCF_001515605.1 Sinocyclocheilus anshuiensis | reverse complement strand
ATCTGTCATTGACAATGTGGAAAAATCTGATTCCCAGCCTGAAAGTCCATTTTATTGTGATGACCATGTTAATGCTTGTTCTTTATCTCCACTATATAATGTAACTCGAGATGAACTAATCAGAGAACAGCAGTCAGATTGCACCCTCCAAGATCTGTTTTCTTTGGCGAAAGAAGGAAGGGGTGAACCGAATTCACTTCCTGTCTACTTTCTTCGGGACGGATTGTTCTGTAGGCAACAACCTATGTGTTCTGACGTTTTAATAGACCCTAGGATTCAAATTGTGGTTCCTGTTACTTTTCATCAAGCTGTCCTGCAGTTATCTCATGAAGGTGTCGCTGGTCATATGGGTGTACGAAAGACCTATGACAGAATTGAGAAAATTCTATTGGCCTAGAATCCAGCGAGATGTAATTAATTATATACGGTCTTGTCATACGTGTCAAATGACCGGGAAGCCAAACCAGAAAATTCCATTGGCTCCGTTACAGCCTATTGTTGCTGTTACAACTCCTTTTGAACATTTAATTATCGATTGTGTTGGTCCTTTACCGCGATCCAAAGCTGGACATGCTTATTTATTGACTGTAATGTGTCAGTCCACACGCTATCCTGCAGCCTATCCCTTGAGATCAATTACTACTAAATCGATTTTAAAGGCTCTAACAAGCTTCATGTCTATTTTTGGCATTCCGAAGAATATTCAGTCTGATCAAGGCTCGAACTTCATGTCTCGAAATTTCTCTAAAGTCATGCGACAACATGCGACAACTCGAGATCTTATTGTGTTGAACTTGACTGGGAAGAGGGACTTCCTTGGATGTTATTAGCTATCCGTGAAGTCATACAAGAGAGTATAGGTTTCATTCCTAATGAATTAGTGTTCGGACACACTCTCAGGGGCCCTATTGCTGTTCTTGCCGGTAAGTGGAAGACCTCTGACCCACCAGAGAATGTTTTAGACTATGTAAGTAGCTTTCGTTATAGACTCTATGAAGCTAGAGCTATTGCCCAAAGAAAACTAGGTAAGTCTCAGGTGAAGATGCAGAGATTGTTTGACCGCAAGGTTAAGTCCCGAGAATTTCAAGTAGGTGACCAAGTGTTGGCTTTATTACCCATTTTGACTAGTCCTTTCCAGGCTAGGTTTACTGGACCTTATATGATCACAAAATGTTTTCCCAATAACAACTATCAATTAAACACGCCTGATTGCCGAAAGAAATTACAAGTTTGTTATGTTAATTAAAGTCTCATGTGACTCCTGTGACTTCTCTATCTGTTGATATTGTGTCAACCACTGTGACTGCTGGTCAGAACACTTCAGAAGTATCTGAAGAGATGGTGGGAAATTTGGGTTCAGTAGCTACGGAAGAAATGAATGGTCCTTCTCGAGGAGTCGTGGAGGGAATTTTTTGTCTGAATCCGAGAAGACCGATATAATGAAATTGGTAAGTTCGTTCCCCTCTCTTTTTTCTGATGTTCCTACCCGAACTCATGTCATCGAGCATGACATTGATGTTGGTACAGCTCAACCTGTAAAACAACATGCGTATCGAGTAGATCCTATAAAAAGGGAATTACTTCAGAAGGAGGTGGATTATTTACTCACTCATAACTTGGCAGAACCCACTTTTAGTTCCTGGAGTTCACCATGTATTTTAGTGAGTAAACCTGATCATACGTATCGTTTTTGCACTGACTACAGGAAGCTTAATTCTCTGACAAAACCTGATTGTTACCCCTTACCTAGAATTGACGATTGTGTTGATCGTGTTGGCTCCGCAGAGTTCGTCAGTAAATTCGACCTTCTGAAAGGCTATTGGCAAGTGCCTTTGACATCTCGTGCGAAGGAATTATCTGCTTTTGTTACACCTGACAGGTTCCTGCAAGACAGGGTTATGCCTTTTGGGGTCCGAAATGCTCCCGCCACATTTCAGCGGTTGGTAAATCGAGTACTGACTGGGTTGTCAGGGTACGAGGCTTACTTGGATGATGTTGTTTTGTTTAGTTCTTCTTGGTCCGAACATCTTCACCAAATTAGAGAGCTCTTTGTACGTCTTGCCGAAGCCAATTTAACCATTAACATTGCCAAGTGCGAGTTTGGAAAAGCCACTGTGACCTATTTGGGTAAGGTGGTTGGTCGGGGTTGTGTAAAACCAATTGATGCTAAAGTTGATGCTATTGGTAAATTCCCTAGACCTGCTACCCGTCGTGAACTCCGTAGATTTCTAGGAATGGTAGGATACTATCGAGGGTTTTGTCAGAATTTTGCGAGTGTAGTTACTCCTTTGACTGATTTGTTGAGTCCAAAGAAACCATTTAAATGGTCAGAACAATGCCAGTGTGCTTTTAATAATGCTAAAGCCCTTTTAGCCAACGCACCTGTGCTTGTTGCACCTGATTTTAAGAGGTCTTTTCTCCTTGCAGTTGATGCCAGTGCTTATGGTGCCGGTGCTGTTCTTTTACAGGAAGATGTTGATGGAGTTGAACATCCGGTTAGCTATTTTTCTAGAAAGTTTAACCGCCATCAACAGGTCTATTCCACTATCGAAAAAGAGGCTTTAGCCCTGGTGTTGGCTGTTCAACATTTTGAGGTCTACTTGAGCTCAATTTGTGGTCCTATTATAGTATATACTGATCACAATCCTTTGACCTTCTTGGACCGAATGAGGGGTAATGTTTGGCCTTCCAAGAGAGGACGATCACAAATGCAGACATGGTTTTATGTTTACACGGTGCGATGCAACTGGTAAATTCCCTACACCTGCTACCCATCGTGCCTAGACCTGCTACCCGTCGTGAACTCCGTAGATTCCTAGGAATGGTAGGATACTATCGAGGGTTTTGTCAGAATTTTGCGAGTGTAGTTACTCCTTTAACTGATTTGTTGAGTCCAAAGAAACCATTTAAGTGGTCAGAACAATGCCAGTGTGCTTTTGATAATGCTAAAGCCCTTTTAGCCAATGCACCTGTGCTCGTTACACCTGATTTTAAGAGGTCTTTTCTCCTTTCAGTTGATGCCAGTGCTTATGGTGCTGGTGCTGTTCTTTTGCAGGAAGATGCTGATGGAATTGAACATCCGGTTAGCTATTTTTCAAGAAAATTTAACCGCCATCAGCAGGCTTATTTCACTATTTAAAAAGAGGCCTTAGCCCTGGTGTTGGCTGTTCAACATTTTGAGGTCTACTGTTCTCAATTTGTGGTCCCATCATAGTGTATACTGATCACAATCCTTTGACTTTCTTGGACCGAATGCGTGGTAAAAACCAAAGAATCATGAGGTGGAGTCTTATCCTACAATCTTTCCATCTACAGATCTATCAAACATACGCGGCAAGGATAATTTGATTGCCGATGCTCTCACGTGTGTAAAGGTGGGGTTTTTTTGGTGTCGGCTGTGCCCTTCTCCTTTCCCTCTCTCTTTGATATCGTAGGGCCCAGGAGATCCAGGAGTGAAATGGAACGGGATTGCAGAGATGAGTATCAATGGCCTTCATTTTTTTTTTTTTGGTGATTTATGCATTAATCTTTTGTTTTATTTATTTTTGTCGGTTCTTTAGGGAACCTCTTTTTTGAGTGGGAGGTGTGACTACCCTGAGTGTTCTCATTAGCTGTTGGTGGCAGACGGTGGGAGTTTTGCGCCACTCCCCCATGTTAATTAATGATAATTAGGGGTGTAGACTATATAAGGACTTCAGATTCTTCATTGAGGTTAGCACTCCTGGAGGGATAGTTCTCCCAGGAGCAGCTCTTGACCAGAATGTGACTTTTCTCTGATTTATATTATTTTTTTATACGCTTCTTATATCATGTAGCTTTAGGATTTTGTTACAGTTATTTTTATTTCCTTTTTTGTTGGTTTATTTTTCCCTAGACTTATGTTTCCTCTTTGGGCTTATTGTTATATGTTAAAGAAAATAAATCAATTTGTATTGATTGAATGGTGGTGTGTGATCCCTCTTATGTTGTGGCTTGTAACGAGCTGGCCGTAACAAGAGTTCTATAAAACCTGTTGAATTGAATAGCAAAGTAATAATGCCTATGTAGCACATGTGTCAAAATAATATTACACTTGTTACTAATATTAACCATTGGCCAGTAGGTTCGACTATGGAGGTATAATGAAGACAACACTGCTTAAATAAAGAAAATATTTGTATTAAAACAAACTATTATAGAATTTGTTGATTTTTTAAAGAAGTAAAATAAAATGCTAAATCAACAATGTCACAATTTTTGTTCAGTAGCAACAAAGAGTATTATGACTTTTCAATTAAATTGACAGTAAGTGAACAATTTCACCTGACTTTTTCTGTTTGTTTGCTCAGTTATTCTGTTGGGTGCACCCTCTAGGCCAGGGCTGCCCAATCTCTGTCCTGGAGGGCCGGTGTCCTGCGGAGTTTAGCTCCAACCCCAATTAAACACACCTGAACCAGCTAATCAAGCTCTTATAGGCATACTAGAAACTTACCAGCAGGTGTGTTGAGGCAAGTTGGAGCTAAACTCTGCAGGACACCAGCCCTCCAGGACGGCGTTTGGGCACCCCTGCTCTAGGCTATATGAATAACCTAGAATACTACACCAATATCAAGATCAACAACATTTACAAAGTTCGCAATTGTAAAATTGAACAGTTCACTCAATCACATCCAAAAATAAATCCTTGGAATTGAACGCAAGGCAAATTAAACAGTTCAGAAGAAAACAATTCAATAAATCGGTTCAAAAGACTCGTTGAAAGGATCAGTTCAAAAAGGTTGAGTTCAAAAAGTTCATTTGGAAGATTAAATTCAAAGATTCGATTCAACGATTCAGTTCGGGGATCCAAAGTTCCTTAGAATCGCGGAAAAACGATTCCAATTATAAAGAAAAGAAAATACATTAAAAAAAATACTATTTAGCAGTTACTCACAAACGAAGCTCAGTTAAGTTTAGAAAAAAAATCTAGCAGACAACTGGAATTTTCCTACGCAATTCCACAGGTGTTGATTTGAAACTCAAATCTCACATCAATCAACATTCATCTCACTGGAGGCTCGCCATCTTGAATCATCACGCTGAAATGAATGCAGTTCCAGTGTAGGACAAAAAACCTGACCTGCATGTGTTACAGGCTTTTAGTTTAACAACAGTAATAGTGGCACTTATTATCCTGTTCAGCATTTACAGCAACACCTCCATCATAATTCGACAGCTTAGATAACATTATGTTACTTAAACAACATAAAGTGATTCGTTCAATATCATCAACAACACAATATGAACATTAGGAACTCATATACACATCTTTTAACCACTGCATCTCTTTTAGCTTGTTAAACATCAAATCTTAGCAGCATTTCATTCTGACAAAGAAATACATTTTCACTCTCTCTCTCTCAATTTAACACATCAGTACACAATTAATCACATTTTTTAAAGTTTACACATTTCAAAATATGTACTCACTAAATTCAAAGAAAATAGACCATATCCATGTTTCTGGTTTAATCTTCTCTGACGATTTTAAAGGGGTCATATGATGTTGCTAAAAAGAACATTATATTGTGTATTTGGTGTAAAGAAATGTGTTTATGCGGTTTAAGGTTAAAAAAAACCACATTATTTTCCACATACTGTACATTACTGATTCTCCTCTATGCCCTGCCTTTCTGAAACACGTCAATTTTTACAAAGCTCATAGGTCTGAAAAGCGAGGTGTGCCCTGATTGGCCAGCTATCCAGTGCATTGTGATTGGCCAAATACCTCAAGCGTGTGACGGAAATGTTACGCCCCTTACCATACTGTGATGCCGTGTCCCGGCCGGAGCGACGAGACAAAAACATTAAAACCCATTATAAACGAGGCATTTGTTGCATCCAGTGGGGACATAATTACGGATTATAATGACTAATACTGTCTTTTTACGCGTTGCGTTGCATCGCGCCGCGTAAACATAAAACCATGTCTGCATTTGTGATAGGAGAAATGACAAACAACAAACGCTACTCTACACTGCTCAAAGCTCGTATTTGAATCATCAGTGGCAAATCCTTTAAATGAAAACGTACTTACAGTCATACAGAATATTTGTTCACAAGACTTTTGAGAACTGGATGTGGTAGACTAGAGTTTTTGCTACAAAATGAAGTGAAAATTATCCTGTTCACTCCTTCACAGAAAACAATATATTGATTAAAATGTTCTAAGACACTTTTTGTGTAGAAAGGTTCTATGCGAGAGGGCGTCAACTATCATGCGTAATGCTGTGATTCACACCTGAGAACACAAAGGCCTGCATAATAGCTGCATAATGAGCCTTTCAGTCAGGTGTGTGACCGAGAGGGAACCAAGTGAACATCACATGCCTGGCATTTCCAAGGAGTGTCCTGCCTCTTACCATGCATTGCTTTGCAAAGCACACAGGTCCGGCGACCAGTAGTGGCATCTGAGGCCTGCTAAGCTCCTGGAACAGGCACATGGTCAACACTGGTCCATTTTGGTGGTATTTTCTGTGACACACCACAGAGCTCTGCAATTAGTTCTTCCATAAACTCCTTGTGGTTCATGGTGCCATAAAGCTCTTTGTGTACAATAAAAGCATTGGTGGCAGCAATGTCCAAGAAGTGTAGAAATAGCTTTCTGTACCACTTCATTGTTTTGTGCTGTGTACTGTAGTACTGTAACAGCTGATCAGACAGGTCAACGCCCCCCATGTGCTGGTTGTAGGCAGTCACAGGTGCAGGACATGGAAAACTCTTTGTCCTCCATCCATTTTGTGTTTTCACCCTCCTCTGCACAGTGTCTCCTGTATAAGCAGCATGGATGGTGGAACAGACAGACACCTCTTGTGTGTCCATCCATTTCACAAACACAAGATGTTTATCTCTAATCCACCTGATGGAGGCCCTCACAGATTTTTTTGAGGAGTGAGTTAGCTGCATTCCGAGGGCAGTCCTTCCTGTTGTCTCTGTAAGTCCCACATGCACCAAACTTCAAAGCAAACAAGTCTGATAGGAGCTTGGGACTAGTGTAAAAATTATCCATGTATACATGGTACCCAGAGCCCAAAACTGTACGGTCTAACAGAGATGTCACAGCATCATATGACAGTCCATGGCCTGTGGGAAAGTTGTTCTTTCCGGTGTACACAGCAAAATCTACAGTATATCCATTTGATGAGTCCGCAAGAACAAACAACTTGAAGCCCCACCTGGTTGGCTTGGCTTTCATGTACTGAGTCATTCCTGTGTGTGCTTTGCATGCCACCATTCTTTCATCCACTGCCAAATTTTTTCTTGGATGATAGATGGCCTTACATGCATGCCGGATAGTGTCCATGAGGGGTCTGACCCTGAAAAGACGGTCGTGTTCAGCTGTGCCCCTCTTTCTGTCATTGTCCTGGTCTGCATCTGGGTGACTCATGTGCAGATTCCATGAAATGGTGCGGTATCTGTCCCTTGACATGATTGTGGCAGGAAAAGAAACAGAGAAAAGATTGTCCTGCCGCCAGTAGTCTCTGATGGACCTCAACTTCAGCATGGCCATGTAGAAGAGTAGCCCAAAGTAGCAGTACAGCTCACTGATGCTGACGTCTGTCCATTTATATTTATGTTCCTTTGCACGTACCCTGGCAGCCTGAGCATTGGTGTTTCGACACAGAGTTGACACAGCAGTTTCAGAAAAAAACCTTTTGAATAGACTCATGGGAGTGTGTGCATCACATGGTCTTAGCTGTTGTCCAGGTTCCTGTGCGGGCAGGAATCTCAGAGCCTGTGGAGCCATGTCAACATCTCTGTCTCTGTATTCTACAAAAGCACAGCGTTTTGTTGTTGTTATGAGTGTATAAAAATAAAAGTAGACCCTTTACAGATTCGATTGATGTATTGCTCTTATCTGTACGATCAAAACTGAAAGTGTAATTTAAGTTCTTTTCGGTGTTATCAGGAGAAAATGCCACAAAACGCGTATCCGCGTTTGTCGACTCCAAAGGGTTAACTTTTACTCAAAGATATACTGCTGCTCGTCTCACCAGTCACGCAGAGAAAATAAAATGGCTTCCACCATACAGCAACTAGCGTGGTGGGGCGGGACTTCAACATAAATATCACGTAATTGGACAATTACTGGAATGCAGTGGCGGGCCATGAATTTCACACCTAGGCCTTCAGTGGTCCTACCTGAATTAATCCATCTCGCAATCCCATCATTATGACATCACGGCAATAGAAACACATCAACATCAACCGTTAAATTGCAAAGTAAAATAGAAAATCACAGTATTTTACACCTCAAAAAATAAGTCCAATTTTACTTTATTTAAAAAAAAAGATATTCTTGATGACGTATGCAGACTACAGAATGAGACGCAGCAAATATTATACAGAAAAGCGTTTGAAAGGGATTTGAAATTAAGGCAAATTGTGTTTTTGTTTTCAAAAGAAAAAGCATAAATGGTTCTTGAAAAAGCTTATCAACTGTTTTGAAGAATCAAAAGTATAACATAAATGAGGCTACTTTGAGTTGACAGTCTATAGTATAGCCTAGTGCAAAGTGTTTTTCAAAGGTTGACTGTATAAAAAAGTGATAGGCTATTATTCACATTATTTACATTTTTCAAATATTTACAAATATTATTTGCTTACTAAATAAAATGCATTAAACTCACCAAATTAGCCTACTGAATATTTGTACACAAAATCCATCCTCCTTTCTTTCCTCAAGAAGAGTTCGATCACGCTGTTGTACAGGTTATCTGTGCGTTTCAGTTCCAACAATAAGTCATTTTCTATCACCATGGATGCTAATGCTGAAAGTTGAGACTGTCCAGTCGTATTTCTGACATAAGTTTTAATTCGCTTTAGGGCTGAGAATGTCCGTTCGACAGAAGCAGTGGACACAGGGATAGTCACCGCCAAACATGTCAATGTGTACAGCTGCCTCATGCTCTCACACAGATGTTTCTGCTGAAGGAAATCAAGGATTTCAACGGGACTTCTGCCTTCAAAATCAGTCATGGCATACATTACAGTCAGTTCTGTTTTAAGCCGGGACAGATCGAATAGTGTTCCGTGACTCTGCGTTAAGCTGGAGAACGCTGTATGCGGGAATTTTTTCCGGTATGTTTGAAACTGCTGGGGGTCAAGGAGGGAGAGAAACATACATTTTTCGTGGTCTTGAAATCTGTTCCATATCTGGCAGAGAATGTTGTCCAGAACATTTCTGTGGAGTTGGTGGTAGTATCCACGAAGGTCGCCTTGTGCTGGGCCTCTCCGTGCCCTCGGAGCGCATGAGATGCGCGTAGTGGCTTCGTAGGTCTCATGAAATCGGCCCCTCTCTCTCTCAATGCTGTCACAAAACTCCTTCACCCTTGCCATACAGAATTGTACATCCAATGTTTTGTTTTGTAGTATTGCAAAAAGCACATCTGAATACTCAAAAATCCCATTAAATCTGTGAAGCAAAAAACAAAACTCAAAATCATCCAGACGTGCATTAAATCCATCAGCACAACGCACAGCGTCCTCATCATACTCATCATGATGTTCCAGGATGTGGTGAAATAGCTCCTTTAGGGCAGCTCTGTTCTCAAAGACTGTACTGACCAATCTCAATGTGTATTGCCACCGCGTCGGTGACACACGAGGAAGACGCCGCTGGCAAATATCGTCCAGTAGTTGCGTGCGCCTAGGGGATCTGAAGAAAAATGCAGCTAGGCCATTTAGGTGAGCAAAAAAGATCTTGCATTCTTTGAGCTTTGATGCCCCTTGAGTCAGTATTACATTCAGCCGATGTGCATAGCAGTGTATGAATAAGGCCATAGGTGCCCTCTCCTTAACTTTAGCCTGCACCCTATTTAGTCCAGATGACATGACGGCTGCGCCATCGAAACACTGTGCCAAAGCTTTATCTAGACATTCATATTCCTCCAAGAAACGGACAATAAGAGCAGCAATGTCATCGGCTCGCTTGCCACTAGTAACATCTTCAAATCTGACAAACCGCTCCTTGGTCACGTCTACGATGACAGCGACAAAAGGTGCTTTGTTGATCTCCCCTTTTATCTCTTCTCCCACCACTTCAGCAATAGCATTAATCAGGTCGTTTTGTATTTTGCCTGACGTCCCACAAAACACTTTGTTAGTGGACAGGTGGTAATGTAAGTGTTGTTTTCAGCAATAAAAGAAAGAAGCTCCAAATAATTGCCTCTATTTGTGGATCCAGCGCTTTCATCGTGCCCTCTAAATGAAAGTTCCTGTTATATGTAACAGGAAATATAATACAGTCTATTAGTCTTTTCAGTATTTCCCAATTTTTCTTCACCTTTTCGTTGTGTAGCTCCGTTTCCCTGCGGATGCCTGCTAGATGGCCCTGGTGACGCCAACTCGAAATCTGATTGGTTAATGCAACGATTTCATTGCCATTTATTTTAAGCAGCAGGCGCCTGCACTGTTCGTTCTGAAGGCCTTAAGGCAGATTTCTTTGACCCTGGCAACACATGATGTCAGCCGCTGGCTGAAATATGATTGGATAAATGCTCTATCATAAATATACACTACTGGAAGCAGTGCAACCAAGAGAAAAGCTATAAAATGAAAAGAATAGACTATTGGGATTAATTTAATAAACATTCATGGAAAAAAATATATTAAAATGTAAGTCAGTGATTCAGATAGTGTTTAGGCCAGCAGAGAAGGCTTTGCTGGCCCTGACGGCCCACCACTGCTGGAATGTCAATCATCACACTGACATGCATATCACTTTCATTTTATAATTTTTCTTACACTTTTTACTCATTTCTGTTTAGTTTATTATTTTAACAAACTCTTTAATTATTTATTTTTATATAATTAATTCGTTAAATTATACAGGGTTACATCCTCCCCTCTTAAAGGTAAGCAAGTCTCTTTGCGTTTTGTCATTTACTTGACCCTTCAGTTAGCTAACTCTTGGGCAGTATTAAAACAGCTTTTGGTAAATCAGCAAGACTCATTGAATTAACCACTGCCAAGTATTGGACTACCGAGGTAAGGGTATTACCCAACTGTGGGTAATGACATTTTTTGGAGGTTTTGGGACCATGTTTGAACATCTTAGGTTGTGCTCTGTACTTGATCTTGCATTTGCATTAACTTCTTGTTCTGTTCTTTCTTCCAGTTCCTGGGCTTCCTCAGACATATCCATTTCCTCCTCATCACCAGTTGGATCGGATGATGGTAAGTAGTCTCCTTCAACTTCAGGATCTGTAGATTCATTCATTTCTGTCACCTCTCCTAGACTTTCATCCAATGGAAGAATGTTAGCTGGACTGCTCACAGTCTGAAGTAATTCCGTTTCATGAGGTAAGTCAGATCTCTGAGGTAAGTACTTCTCTTTTCCATCAGTTACTTTCGACTTTGCAATGTCATATGCATAGGTAATCCTTGTTTCTCCAGCAGGAATTCTACTGAATATGCAAATTTCATCCTCTGAATCCGATTGTTCCTCATCCAACAGTTAATTATTTCTTTGGCTTCCGTGTCTTAGGCTTGGAGATGGTTTCTGGATCAGGATCAGGAACACTTTCCTCTGAAGTAGTAAGGAAACCACAAGGTAATAGTAGATCCCTGTGCAACACTCGTACAGGAACATCCTTATCCTGTGGACGAACTTTATAAACTGGCAGCTCTCCTACTCGTTCCACTACTATATGGATAGTAGGCTCCCACTTGTCTGCGAGTTTATGTTTTCCCCTGATACGTACTTTCCTTACTAAGACCTTATCTCCAACTTCAAGAGTTGATTCCTTCACTCGTCTGTCGAATCTGTCCTTATTCCTCATTGTAGACTTTGAAGCATTTTGAGTGGCAATTCGGTAACTTTCCTCAAGTCGGGCTTTAAGACTTTGGACATATTTGCAATGTGACTCGTGGACATGTTTTTCTACAGGTAGCCCAAAGCCTAAATCCACTGGCAGTCTGGGTTGTCTTCCAAACATGAGCTCGTATGGCGTGAATCCAGATACCTCATTTTTTGTGCAATTATAGGCATGCAGTAATGGTTTCATAAAGTCATGCCAATGGAACTTTTCCTGCTCCTTCAAGGTACCCAACATGTTTAGAAGCATCCTATTGAGGCGCTCTACGGGATTACCGGGAGGATGATAGGGAGTTGTCCGCACTTTGTGGATTTTTGCCATCTCACAAAGCTCTTTGATAAGTTTAGATTCAAAGTCAGCTCCTTGATCGCTTTCTCTCCGGAAAATCATAGTGGACAATGAATCCGTCCCAAAGGCACTTGGCTACAGTCCTTGCTTTCTGGTTGTTGGTGGCATGGCAACTGCATACTTAGTGTATTGATCCATCATGACGAGTACGTTCTGGACATTACTTTGGTCTGGTTCGATGGAAAGAAAGTCTATACAGAGCAACTCAAGGGGCCGTGTAACTTGGATGTTGACCAAGGGTGCAGATTTTTCTGGCACAGCTTTCCGCTTAATGCACCATTCGCAGGTCTTAACCTTCCTCTCGACATCAGCACTCATCTTTGGCCTATAGAAGCAAGAACGGACAAGGTCTTAATCCTCTTGGGCATGGAGTTCACCAGAGCTTCACAGGTTGCCACTGGAGTCCTCTTCCACTCCTCCATGACGACATCACGGAGCTGGTGGATGTTAGAGACCTTGCGCTCCTCCACCTTCCGTTTGAGGATGCCCATGCTTGGCCAATCCATCACCTTTACCCTCAGCTTCTTTAGCAAGGAAGTGATCGTCTTGGAGGTGTGTTTGGGGTCGTTATCATGTTGGAATACTGCCCTGCGGCCCAGTCTCTGAAGGGAGGGGATCATGCTCTGCTTCAGTATGTCACAGTACATGTTGGCATTCATGGTTCCCTCAATGAACTGTAGCTCCCCAGTGCCGGCAGCACTCATGCAGCCCCAGACCATGACACTTCCGCCACACACGCTTGACACCATCTGAGCCAAATAAGTTTATCTTGGTCTCATCAGACCACAGGACATGGTTCCAGTAATCCATGTCCTTAGTCTGCTTGTCTTCAGCAAACTGTCTGCGGGCTTTCTTGTGCATCATCTTTAGAAGAGGCTTCCTTCTGGGACGACAGCCATGCAGACCAATTTGATGCAGTGTGCGGCGTATGGTCTGAGCACTGACAGGCTGACCCCCCACCCCTTCAACCTCTGCAGCAATGCTGGCAGCACTCATACGTCTATTTCCCAAACACAACCTCTGGATATGATGCTGAGCACGTGCACTCAACTTCTTTGGTCGACCATGGCGAGGCCTGTTCTGAGTGGAACCTGTCCTGTTAAACCGCTGTATGGTCTTGGCCACCGTGCTGCAGATCAGTTTCAGGGTCTTGGCAATCTTCTTATAGCCTACGCCATCTTTATGTAGAGCAACAATTTTTTTTTTCAGATCCTCAGAGAGTTCTTTGCCATGAGGTGCCATGTTGAACTTCCAGTGACCAGTATGAGAGAGTGAGAGCGATAACACCAAATTTAACACACCTGCTCCCCATTCACACCTGAGACCTTGTAACACTAATGAGTCATATGACACCAGGGAGAGAAAATGGCTAATTGGGCCCACAAACAACCCAAAATGTGGGATTAAATGGGTAAGATTTCATGACATTTATGATGTCTACTGTACTCACAGTGATACATATACATACATATAGCTATGCTGGCTACCTAAAAGGTCAGCTAGGGTCGATTACATTAGCTAAAAACATAGTTGACGTACCCTTCCAGTGACAACGTAGCAGGTTGAATATTCATCAAAAATTTAGATTGCCTCCATTTGTACCCCTCCAGGCTTTTGTAGGCTTTTAAAGAGTCTCCGCAGTAACGTTAGGAGGGAAAGTTGATGAGGTAGTTGTAGATATCAGGATACTGCAGGTCAGGAAATCTATCTGTTCCTTTATTGATAGGCTACACATTAAAAGCACCACGGGGGCATTATAGGGATCTGCTATGCTTAATCTATTAAGTTTTGCTATGTACAGGTCTATGTCTTTTGAATTAAAGTACGCAGTGAACTCGGTTTCCTTGAAACTCATGCTGGCGACATTCATTTCATATTCGCTCTCGGCTGTCCATGCCTGCCAGCATGGTGGTGTAAACAGAATGGGTCACGTGACGTCCGGAGCTCTATACCAGTTAAACCGGGTACTGTAGACTCATCTTCAGTCAGGTCTTGAGCAAAACAACTAGGAATAGCATCCTGCTCCATTACCAAGGACTCCACTAGAATAATAGGGTTTCCATACTCTTGCTGAACAATGTGCTTATCAAACACAGCTTGAACAACTGCACAATCCATGACTGCGCCTTTGCAGCAAATTGCTTTATCCGTTCCTGTTCCTTTTGTGATACCATGTCATTGATCAGCTCGCCATGGGGACGTCTTGATAGTCCATCAGCATCTTGGTTTTGCTTTCCTGATCTATAGGTCAGATCAAAAGAGAATGCGGCTAATGCTGACAGCTAACGATAACTTATATTCTAACTTCTGCAAAACTTGATGCCATAAGTAAGAGGATTACTGTCAGTTATGACAGTGAAGTGATTGCCGTACAAGTAGTCAGAGAATTTCTCTGTCACTGCCCACTTTAGAGCAAGAAACTCCAACTTATGGGCAGGGTATCGAGACTCACTTCTAGAAAGACCTCTACTGGTGAAAGCTGACCTTTTTCTCTCCATCTTGCTCCTGATATAATGTGGCGCCGAGACCTGTGGTGCTCGCATCCGTATGGAGGATGTAAGGTAAGGTCGGGTCTGCAAAACCAAGCACCGGAGCACTGGTAAGTTTGGAGATAATTGTGTCGAATGCTTCGTCACAAGCCGTTGTCCATCGGCTCCGAAATCACTTTTTTGGGTTAAAATAATTTCCCTTCAACTCGCTGTTCATGGTCTTAGAATTCAGTGGGGCATAACCAGCAGTTAAATGATTTAAGGGTTTCACTATCTTGGAGTAATCACGGATGACCCGTCGATAGTATCCCGAAAATCCCAGGAATGATCTTAACTCTTTTAAGTTCCTTGGTTTTGTCCAGGTCTTAAGAGCACTGATCTTTTCAGGATCTGTCTGGACTCCTGTCTCCGATATTATGTGGCCTAGGTACCAGACTGAAGTTTGGAAAAATGTGCATTTTTCTGGGAACAATTTCAACCCATATTCTCTCAGCCTTGTTAATACTTTTAAGAGTCGCTCCTCATGCTCCTCAGGAGTTCGGGAGAACACAATCAGATCATCAAGAAACACCAAGACCTCGGAAAAATGTAGATTCTCTATACACTTTTCCATTAATCATTGGAATGTACTTGGTGCATTGGTAATTCCTTGAGGCATCCGGTTAAATTCCCAGTTCACTCAATCACATCCAAAAATAAATCCTTGGAATTGAACACAAGGCAAATTAAACAGTTCAGAAGAAAACAATTCAATAAATCAGTTCAAAAGACTCGTTGAAAGGATCAGTTCAAAAAGGTTGAGTTCAAAAAGTTCTGTTCAAAAAGTTTGTTTGGAAGATTCGATTCAAAGATTTGATTCAACGATTCAGTTCGGGCATCCAAAGGGGATGTGACCGCACGATCGAAGACTCGCCTCATTTCCTCAGAGAGCGCTTGGAATGAGGAACAGCAGGGATGTTGATTGCAGTGGGCACCCTCGTTGTTTCGGTCTTCAGATGTTGAAGCTGGGCAGTGAGCATGGACACCTGCGCTACCAAGGCTTGCACCGCGTGACCCGTAGCAACCATTTGTTCCTCTTGACGATCCATGCGAGCACAGTTGCTTGACAGGAAATCCCGTAGATCAGAAGCAATCGCTGAATCCATTGTGGTCAGATCGTTCTGTCACGATAAATGATGAGGAGTCAATTGCGAATGCAGAAAACATGATTTATTAGAACAAATTCAGAACAAAATCAGCAGAGCAGAGAAAGCCACAGTCAGAAGTCGTGGGTGCAGATGACAACAGTCTCTTGGCAGCGCAGGGAACGCAATGGGCAACCAGTCTTCAGAGAAAAAATCCAACAGGAAGAAAATCCAAACAGGCTAGAAGCAGGTAATCCAAACTGAGACAAGGAACACGACAAGAGAGACAAAAACATGGCCAGAAAACACATCGCCTGAGAACACCAACGATCTGACAACACAGGGCATAAAGCACAGGCATTAAATAGGGAACCTGATGAGCTCCAGCTGGCGCTGATCAACTAATCAGCCATGGTAACACACACACAGAATGAGTTGATGAACCAGCGAACCGTGACACTGTGAGTCAACATTATTTGTCAGCATCATAGACTGTATAGGGTCAGCATGTGCGCCGAAGGGGAAACGGGAACTGAATTCACCGGAACACTGGCATTGTAGGCTACTCTCCCAGGAAACAGTCCTCGTCCTCCGTAAAATGCGTTGCACACATCTGAATATTTGGTTTGAACTGTTTTGGGACAGTGTTGTAAATACAACTTAACCACTGATTTCTAGTTGTGTCCTCTTTTAGAAGACCAAACAAAGTAGTTTCGCTTTCACAATGAAACACACAGCATCTCCACGACATGGCGGCGGCGGTAACAATACTACAGTGAGAATCAAAGTTATGCCTTATTTCTTTGCATATACATTTGGGTGGTGTTATGCAAATCTTCCCACACAGTGACGTAGACATGTAGGGGCATGTTTAAACAAGGTGTTTCAGGAGGGCGAACAGCTTGTAACACTCCAAAGAGAAAGGAAAACTTGAAACCGCATCATACACTGAACTAAAGATGGCGGCGCGTTCACACGCTGCGGCTTCTCTCTCTCCCGACAGAAAGGTGTGCCCCACGCACCACTGAACTCTGACCCTCTGACGGACTCTCCCACTCCCCCCTCCCAAATACACACACACACTGTCACTTTAATCAGTCTAAATAAGCTCTTTTGCACTACTAATCATTATATCTGCACTGTTGTTACTTCACTGGTTTGCACTCTATCTGCCATGTGCCTTGTGCCTTGTGCTGCTTTATATATTTTTTTACATTTTACCTTATTTGTATATTTGTATAGTTGTATTTTATATTTAATCTGTATCTATCTGTATTTATGTTCTACTGTTAGTGTTATCTGTATGCACCAAGGGTCTGAGATTAACGCAATTTCAATTCTCTGTGTGTATGTGCTGTACATGTGGAAGAATTGACAATAAAGCAGACTTGACTTGACTTGATATAATCCCTTTAAATAAATGAAACGCAAATGATGCCTATTTGTGTCAGGACGTTATGGACTGTCTGTGTGTGTTTTTCTCCGCACGTGGCCCCTGTGATTAGTCATTTGATTCACCTGTGTTCGTTGTTTATACCTCGTTACCCCATGCACTTAAGTTCCAGTCTGTGCAGTCTGTCTTTGTCCGATATTGAAAGTCTATGTTGTGCTACATGTGTGTTCCTGCCTGCCCTGTGTTACCCCTTGGATGTTGATTAAAGGACTGCTGTTTGAGTTTACTCCTCGTCTCCTCGTTCCTCGTTCCTCGCTCCTCTCTGTAGGCAATATTGACAGAATCCCGGAGCACAAAAGTAACTTTATTTGCGTTTTACCCTCCATTTGTTTTTCGTTTTCCGTACAGTGTTTTTTTTCCTGTTGTTCCCTTATGGATGCCTTTACCCACCCCGAATACCTCCTCCTCCTGCTGAAGCAGGGGGAAAGATCGCTCGAGACTGTACCAGATTGGTCCTGGCCCTCGCTTATCTGAACAGCTATCCGGATGACGCGCTCTGCGCGTTCTATTACGCCAGTTTGAACAGAGCAGAGCGCCGTCGTCGGAAGATGGTCCTCGATGGTCCTCGAACGGATTTTGCCACCTTCTTGGAGTGGAGTTCCACTCCCGACCCAGAGCCCAGCCCACCATCTCCCCGCGGTGCGGAGCATAAGCCTGAGCCCACCGATGACAGAGAGCCGGAGCCCGCCGCCACCGACGAGCCATCACATCTAGGAGCGACAGAGCTGAGGATCGCCTAGGAGCTGCATGTAACGTTAGACCAGGTGTGAGAGCTGGTTACCACACCCACCACAAGGGAGAAAGCCGTGGCCAGTGAGATCACGGAGAGGAGCTCTGCCCACTGCACCATGACTGAGGGTGAGCTATTTATGGATTTGGGTAAAGGGAATGCGGAAGGGGACCTAATAGACCGGGATGCTGGCCTGGCCCCTCTCCTCCCTCCTTCTTCGGAGCCCTCAGTCACCCCTGTTCCCACGTCCAGCCCAGAGAGGGCTGTGGTTCCCACGTCCTGTCCAGAGAGGGCTCCTGTTTCCAAGTCCAGCCCAAAGAGAGAGTCTGTTCCTAAGTCCTGTCAAGAGAGGGTTTCTGTTCCCAAGGGCAGCCCCGAGAGCACAGAGGCTCACAAATGCCCGCCCTCCTGCCCACTCCTGACTCTTCCTCCGATGTCATCTGGCAGCCCCTCTGCTCACCCTCAGCCCACCATCTGTGCGGTGGGCTCACCGCGGGTCTGCCAGTCTCCATTTGTGTCGTGGCTGGAGGATCCCCTGTCTCCGCCTCCAGCCTCAGAGTCCAGGACTCCGCCTCGGCCCGTCGACCCAGCGGCTCCACAATGGCTCCTAGCTCCCTCTTCTCCGCTGTGGCCCGACATTCCACTGGCTTCGCTGGGCTCCCTCGTCCCTCCGGTTCCGCCTTGGTCTGGCGTCGACCATCCTGCGCCTCAGGACTCCACTCCTCTGGCTCGCCTCATCCCTTCATCCCTCCGAACCCGTCAGGCTTCTCCATCCCTCCGGCTCCTCCTCGGTCCTCTGTCACACCGGCTCCACCGCGTCCTTTCGGATCCCCGCCTCTGTCTTGGCCATCGGTGCCATCTGCTCCGCCTTGGCCCTCCGGATCCTCCTCGTCATCCTGGCTCATCGGCTCTCCGTCTCCGCCTCGGGCTCCTTCGCCACCTGCTCCGCCGCAGTCGGTTGGCCCCCTGGAGTCGTCAGCTCTTCCTCCTCCGTGGCTCCTACCTCCGTCGGCTCCACCGTAGGTCACCAATATGGCTGTGGCCTGGGTCCCACCTAGCTCCTCCTGCTCCAAATACCTCCTGTCATCTCCCTGGCTCCTCCCTCTGTCTGGTCCGCCCTGGTTCCTCCTGTCGCCTCCTTGGCTCCGTCCTCCTTTGTCACCTCCCTGGACTCTGTCTGCCGGCCCCCTCCCGGGCATCCTTCCTCCTCCAGAGCCTGCTCCCAAGTTCCCACCCGTCCCTCCCTCTGGTGTTTCTACGGCACGAGGACGCGCCTTCCGGGAGGGGGGCGATATGTCAGGATTATGGACTGTCTGTGTGTGTTTTTCTCCCCACGTGGCCCCTGTGACCCAGTTTCCTCATGTGTGATTAGTCATTTGATTCACCTGTGTTCGTTGATTATCCCTCGTTACCCCATGCATTTAAGTTCCAGTCTGTGCAGTCTGTCTTTGTCCGGGATTGAAAGTCTATGTTGTGCTACATGTGTGTTCCTGCCTACTCTGTGTTACCCCTTGGATGTTGATTAAAGGACTGCTGTTTGAGTTTACTCCTCGTCTCCTCATTCCTCGCTCCTCTCCATAGGCAATCGTGACAATTCGCTTGAGTTCACATACCATCCATTTTTAGTCACTGAAACTTCAGCAATTGTAAGTCGCTTTGGATAAAAGCGTCTGCAAAATGAATAAATGTAAATGTAAATACAAACTACGGTCTACCTATGGCTGCCGCAACTAAATGCATAATTTGATTTGATATGCATACTGTTATTAATAATTTGCTAATAACGCAATCTGAAATTATATGGATACTGCTGCTACACTCCATGAAAGTACTAGAATTGCTGTAGCCCATCCGTGCATTATCACTGAAATTTCATGCAACTAAAGTACGTTCTGCTGCACGTGCTATATTAGCAATAATAATTGGTTGCTATGCAGACTGCTGCTAATATTATTTCTAACATTGCATCTGAATTTGCTATGCCATTCTGCTGCTTTTAAATTCGCTAAAAATTGTGATCTGAATAGCTATGCACACTGCTGCTACAGCTGCACGAAAGTACTTAGAATTACAGTAAGCGTCTTTATTAAACAATGAAATGCAAACAAATAATGCCTTTTTCACTTTGAAGAGTTCACAAAATCTCTGAACGTCCTGTTAAATAAAGTAATAAAAGCCTATTTCAATTTTAAAGAGTTACTTACCCCATGTGTTATCACTGAAATTTCATGCAACCAGATTTCTGCTGCTGCTGCTATAAACAACTAATAATTTGACTATACCACTATTAACAATTCGCTAATAATGCAATCTGAATTATATGATACTTCTGCTACACTCCATGAAAGTACTATAATTGCTGTAAGCCCAACAGGATACACAAATTGTAAATTCCAGTTTAAGAGTGTCCTACTTATAGCTACATTGTACTGGGCTACTGATTGATAATTCATGATTAATTATCTTTAAACTATCACTAAACATGGCTTTCATAATAAACTCTTCACTATCGCTGAACCAAGGTAACGAGAGAAATAGAGATGTGGCCCCTTTAAGAATGAGCGCCCCCTTTTCTGAAGTGCATTGCAATTCGGCACGAGTACACGTATGAGCGGGTATATTATTTTCTGTTACTCATTAATTTGTTATGGTTAAATAGGTAAGGCTGTTGACAGCATGACATTTATGAAAGACAGTTATATGGGTTCAACAACTGTGAAACGCCAACTGCAAACCGACCCCACAAGTGAGGTGTGCATCTGAAAATGATCCGTTCGCGGTTACATGTAGAAATGAATGCCCACAGAAGATATTAAAAGCATTGGAGATTTCGGGCAAATAAGGTAATCCCCAGTTCACTTTACTGTTCTAAAATCTGCGACGCTTGACGTTGTATTCTCACATACATAAACTAGGAACTGCTTGCTTCTGCTGCTAATGCTACTGCTGTTATAAAAACAAGACATGCTTAGTAATTACTCCTCACGCGAATAACCTACACGTAGTTTTACAACTTGTATGTTTTCTAGTTTAAAAATGTACATCGGGATGGATCTGGTGGGACCGCTGCCGAAGTCTGCCCGGGGACATGAGCACATCCTAGTCATCCTGGACTATGCCACCCGGTACCCGGAAGCCATTCCTCTTCATGCGGCAAACGCCAAGAACATTGCCCGAGAACTATTCCTGCTGGCCAGGCTTCTAGACGTCGCTAGGGAAGCGTGGGAGAACCAACCCGCCCCCCTTCGTAGCCTCGTCGAGCACGTACGGGAAATGAGAGAAAGGATTGACCAAGTCATGCCCTTGGTTAAAGAACACCTCGTGACAGCCCAGCACGCCCAGCAACGCCTGTACGACCGGCCCGCCCAGGCCCGGATCTGTAACGACTTCAGGAAGGTTAATCAAGTTTCCGCCTTCGACGGATATCCCATGCCGCGGGTGGATGAGTTCTTGGACCGGCTGGGCAAGGCTCGATATATCAGCACCTTGGACCAGGCCTACACGGGGCACCAGCCACGTTTCAGCGGTTGATGGACATCTTGCTCCGGCCCCACCAAGCCTAAGCCGCGGCTTACCTAGATGATGTCGTCATACACTCGGAGGAGGCGGGCTGGCCTGACTGCCAACCACAAGAAGTGCCACCTCGGCCTCACCGAAGCAAAGTACCTCGGGTACAAAATTGGAAGAGGGCTCATCATGGCCCAGGAAAAGAAGGTCGAGGCGGTAAAGAAGTTCCCACGTCCCGTCAACAAGACGCAGGTACGGGCATTTTTGGGGTTGGCGGGCTACTACCGATGTTTCATTCCTAACTTCTCCTCTATAGCCTGCTCCCTGTCAGACCTTACCAGAAAAGGGCAGCCGGAGAGGATAGACTGGACTCCCGAGACAGAAGCCGCCTTCCAGGCCCTCAAGACGGCCCTGACGTCCTCCCCGGTCCTGCATGCCCCAGACTTCGGCTGCCCCTTCACCCTATATACGGACGCCTCCGGCACCGGTTTAGGGGCAGTCCTCTCCCAGCTCCAGGATGGAGAGGAACACCCCGTAGTCTACATCAGCCGGAAACTCTCCCCCGCGGAAACCAGGTACGCGACGCTGGAGAAAGAGGCCCTGGCCATAAAGTGGGCAGTCCTGGAGTTGAAGTACTACCTCTGGGGCCGCCGGTTCACCCTCGTCACAGACCATGCGCCACTACAATGGATGTCCAAGGCGAAGGACACGAACGCCCGGGTGACGCGGTGGTTCCTCGCACTAAAGGACTTCTGCTTCGAGGTACAACATCGGGCCGGGGCCGACCACAGGAATGCGGACGGTCTCTCCCGGGGCTGGTCCGGTTGGGCAGGTCTGCACCTGGAGCTCGTTCCCGCTGGCCATAAAAGCCAGGAGAAGAGACACCAGCGGGGAGTTGCAACGGAGCTCCAGGCGACGTTAATGCTTGTTTCTCCTTATCCACAGACTCCGATGGTATCCCAGGAGAGGGATCTGCACCACGGCACTATACCCCACGAGCACCGAGTTGAGACGGATATATATATATATATATATATATATATATATGACATCACACGAGAAAATTACCTTACTGCAACACGATACACAGACTGTCACAAATCCTGTCCGTGGTCTTCCGTCCGCTCACCACCAGAGGTCGCTTTCTGATTATATTGACTCTCACACTACACAGACTGTTACACGTCACCCTGGACTACATTTCCCATGTTCCATTTCACAAATCACATTCTCACCTGTAGCCAATCACACACACAATAAATACGAGGATCTAACCACAGTTTAGGGCCGAGTATTGTTTAGCGATTATCGCTCTAGCCTGTTCCCTGTCCTAGTTTGTAGTTCATAGTCCTAGTCTAGTCACGTATTGGTTTTGCCTGGTAGCCTGTTTCCTTATCACCTGCCTGTCTTGGATGTTCTTTTGTCTTGTCGTTTCGGACTCAGTTTGCCCCTCGTCTGGACTATAGTCTGTCTGTTGCATTACCCGTTTGCCTCGCCCTTTGGATTACGTTCACCGTCGATTGACCCACGCCTGTTTGACGGACTACTCGTTTGTCTTGTCTTCAATATACCTGTGTGTCATTGTCTGACCCATGCCTGTTTTTGACCACATCTTTTAATAAAAGCTTTGCATTTGGATCTGTACGTCTCTCGTCTCATTCGCTCCATAACACAGACAGACAGTACAGACATTATGCACATGACATCTTTAGGATAGGCACAAAAAACTATGAATATAAAGTAATGATTCTCGGAAAATACAAAATGTGTTTTATTCATAAGGTATTTTATTATTTAAAGTTCACATTAATTATGATTATTTTAAGAGCTTGTTTTAAAAAATAAATAAATAAAAATGCATAAAAAATATTAATTTGCATCTTCAGTTTTTTCTTACTAAATTAAGCACTCTTCCTCTACTTTTTTCTTCATCTGGGGTCTCATTTATAAAACTCTCCATAGCTTTCATCCTAAAAGTGTACATAGGCACAAGAGCTAGATTTTGCGTATGCACAAACGTTTTCAGATTTATAACCTGCGCAAAAATTCCTTTATAATTCCCAGTCAGGGGAAGATTGTGTTTACGTGCATCTCCACACCGACTCCTCCCCAAAATTACCATATATGGAGCTTACAACGCCCAGTTTTACTATGAATAACCTCATCTGCATATCATTTCTATGCATATTCCTATCCACAAGACATTAAGGAAATATGAGATATGGTCTATAAATGCCATTTGTGCCATACACATTAATTTTATTGCTAAATATCATCAAGTATCCTTGTTATGTTTTAGAATAAATATTTCAAAATATCCATGAAAAACTGTTTAAAATAGTTATCAGAAAAAGGATTTAGAATAGAGTTGATCTCATTCATTTCCACTGGTCAAATATTATTTCAATTGTTTTTAAAAATTCTAATTAAATTAAATTAATGCAGTTGCTGATAAGGTGAACATCTTTTAGCTATTTTTAGTGGAAAAACATAGGCCTATATTTATTGCAGTGTAAATACAATTATCTGACTCTGCGCGTCACTGACAAAGTATTTATAAAGGAAACGTGCAAATCTTACCGTTTTCTTCAAGTTTTATCCTACAAATACAGTGGTATTTTTAATAATGTTGTGGAGATGCCTTCACACGACATCAACACCTCCGTGCAGCTGTTAAGCCGATAAGCTATTATCATTGGTCCTATTCAAACCAGACAATAGACCGTTCCACCGAATCCAATAGTGTCCGCCACAATACCGAAGTAAGTACGCATCATTGATCATTGTTCTCGCTAAAAATATTTTCTCATAACATGAGATGTGCAGTTTATTTTAAAGATAAATTATTGTGCACCTATAGCAATCCTCACTGTCATTAAAACATAGCATACCACAGGAAAAGTAATCATGAGCATCCACTACTAATAGGCTATGTATAAATTCATTTAATTTTGGTTTAATTCTGTGTAATGACTTTATGTAATTTCAGTGCTTATCTCCATTAATGGCCAGCAGCTATTTAATCTTATAGCTGGTTTAATTCTGTGTAATGACTTTATGTAATTTCAGTGCTTATCTCCATTAATGGCCAGCAGCCATATCACCCTGTAGCCCAAGACTGGTTGCCCACTGAAGTTAAGCAGGGCTGAGCCTGGTCAGTACCTGGGTGGGAGACCTCCTGAGAAAAACTAGGTTGCTGCTGGAAGAGGTGTTAGTGAGGCCAGCAGGGGGTGCTCACCCTGCAGTCTGTGTGGGTCCCAATGCCCCAGTATAGTTATGGGGACACTATACTGTAAAAAGCACTGTCCTTCGGATGAGACGTTAAACCGAGGTCCTGACTCTCTGTGGTCATTAAAAATCCCAGGATGTTCTTCGAAAAAGAGTAGGGCTATAACCCCAGCATCCTGGCCAAATTTGCCCATTGGCCTCTGACCATCATGGCCTCCTAATCATCCCCATACACTAATTGGCTTCATCACTCTGGCTTTCATGTTAAGCTCTTTGAGTACCCAGAAAAGCGCTATATAAATGTAACTAATTATTATTATTATTATTATTATTAATGAGAGTGGAATATTTAATGTAAATGTATATAATGAAATGAAAACAGTTTAAAATCATTGTTTACTTCATTACTTCTCTCTCCAAGAAAAAAGTCTGTACGCATGGGTCAGAGCTTGTTTTTTATAAATCCCCACCTTTTGCGTAGGAAGTGGTGTACGCCTCTTTCAGAGCAGGTTTTGTGCGTACACAACGGTTATAAATGAGGCCCCTGTTTCGTATCCTCTTGATTTTGAAACATGATCTCTTCACCTTTGTGTACCCTCTTGTTAACCTTTGTGGTTGATTACAAAACATCAACAAACTTTCACAACACTTGCTTATTTATCCTAACAAACCAAGTATAGCAAGTGCAAATATTTAACATATACAGTTTTTTCTTTCAATAACACGGTCAAAATATACATACAATAGTTTTTTTTTTTTTTTTGGATAAATATTGTGTGTAGTAATATAATTAGAAAGGAAAAATAAGCAAGTAAGGATAGAGATTATTGTTTTTTGGCATGGAGGAAGTATTACCTTAGTAAACAGAAGCACTACAAACTACAACTACAAACTACCCCAAGTGTGCACTAAAGAGCAATATGTGTATTTATTATAATTTCAAACAAAATGCAAGTGGAATTAAACAAATGAGGTTTAGGCAAATTAGGTGGCAATCTCATATTAGCTGATGATGATATAGGGCATCATGATACGAAACACTGAGTTGAAGAATTACTCTTAGGCTCTGGCTTTCATCACACTAGCTCTCTGGAGAATATTTGTAATTAGCATCATTTGCTGAATAGTTCAGGTTAATTAGAATATTTAATTGAATAGCTTAGATGACTATATTATAATCAAATTAGCTTTGGCACATGAATGGGCTGTTTGCGGCAGACTGCCGGGCTCCTCCACGCAGAGACATCATGGAAAACTTTCCCAATACAACACTCTTCTATATTTAATGGTCCATTTTAACTGTGCTATCAACATTTGATTATTCTTCAGTGAAGAAAAAAAAAAATTGCCAGCATAGCAGTGACAATAAGTGGGGAAGTGCCCATAAAGGACAGGGCTCAAATTCCCATATGGCAACTGAAAAGATTAGCTTGTGCACCATGAAGCTGGAGGAAGAGAAGAAGATGAGACCCTTGAGAAAATGCATAGATCTAATTATGTCACTTACTTGTCATTTAGAAGCACTAGCAAAAAAATTGTGATTGTGTATCAGTGTTAATATGTTCAGTTATGCAGACATTTACGTATATGACAAAAACAAGTGACAGTCAGCAGCAAACAAAGAAAACAGCACGAATATTACAGTTCACTCAACAGCAGTAAACATATTGTACTTAGATGAAATTATTCTGCTCACATATAACTTTCTGGTATGTAAAATAAATAAATAAATAAATGCAAGAAACCCAATTTCTGCTTATATGTCAATCCATATAGAACCTACAGAGAGCCGTATTCTACAGAAAAACAATTCGTGGACCTTTAGTTGATTTGTTGTAATAAAATGTAATAAAATGAAAGAGCTGAGCTGGATCCTACCGGATCCTGTTCCGGAAAATGTCAGATTTTGGATTTTTGCGTTCCGGTAATTGTTTTTAAGAATCCGGCATGAGATCGTGACAATGCGTGCGGGCATATGAGAGTGAGCGCAGGTTTATGTATTTGGAGGTTATGTATTGGTCCTCAACATATTTTTGACCGTGACCAGTCAGCTTTCTTAAGTTCAAACTCGCTCTCATTGATTGGTGCTTACTGCTTATTGTTTTGTGAGCAGCAGAACGTTTGGAGAGAGTGTAATAATACCAGAAATTATACCAAATAAAGTGAAATATGATAATGTATAAACATTATAGACACTATAAACATAGCTATACGTTAATATAGCTCACTCCAAAACAAATCATATAAATGTAACGGTATTCAGAACAGAACAAGAAGTAAATAAAAATATATAAACCTAAAGAAACCAAAACAAAGCGAAACTGAAAGCACCAGGCGTTAATTGGGCTCACGTACCTCTCATTCGGCACAAATCCTAATGTTTCCATATTCGCAATGTATTTGAATGAAACTATTATTTATAATGTAGAGGCTTTGTACTTCACGTGCGTTCGTATATCAACAGAAATATCCTCTTCACATGAGAAAAAACGTGCTTGTCATACAAAATGGACCAGTTATACCACGGACTATTTAAATTGACCAGTGTAACCTTTTATATTTTTGATTGACTGTATTTTATTTTGATAATGAACAGACTGCGATGTCAAGTTTGAGTTGCGAATATGTGGTGTGTGTGTGTGAGAGCGCGCGAGGCACCGGCGCGATTGAACAGCTGAAACATAAAATGCATCATTTTTGGTCATACAGATAAGAGTAAGACATAATTCGAAAGCACAAAGTGTTTACTTTTATTTTTGCACACTCAAAATAACAACAGAACATTTGTGATTTTGTAAAATAAAGCAAGGATGCGCGTTTAATTAAAACTGTTACTTATTTAAGTCAGATATTTTTCGCATATTTATGCCTATACTATGATTTAATTTTATTTTTATGAAAACACATTTTGTTATTTTTAATGTATCTTAGATATACATTTTCCCAAAATCATCCTGGCAACCCATTTTTGACCCAGGGTTTGAAGCTGTGCCCTAGTTAGGTAAATGCAGAAACTTGTGAACGATGCTCTCTTACAATTATGGCATCAACGTTTAGTGACGTCATTGAATGTTCCGGGAAAACTTAAGTTGTATTTTCAGTGTCGGTCACAGTGCCTTTTAATTGCTGTTTTGGATCTGGCAATTATTAATTTACAAATTAAGCACTGATGAAAGAGAACTGCTTTTGCACACACACACATATGTACATGTATGTATCAGGGCTGTACGTTAACTTTTTTTTCACATAGCACTGGTGCTACAGAGGTTGAAAGTTTTGTAGCACAGGCCAAAAAGTTGTAGCACAAGTATAAAACGTCTGTTATCATGTCTGAAACAAACACAAGTAATGGAGTTCATCACTTAAACAGGCACTGATGTTCCATACAGAGCACAAAAAATACAAACCATCACAAAAATTGTTTTAGACAAAGTTTTCTTAATTTGCTAAAAATGGAAGAGTGCAGAAACATGACACGTCTTACACCTGAACAAAATATAAAATAAAAAACAATGGCAGACATTTAGGCAAAGCTGAGCTAACACTGATGTGAATGCATGTGGCGTTGTACATTATATTGAGACGGAGGGAGGCGCCAGAACTGCAGCTGATAGAATGTGCGCTGTAGCACGATACAACGATATTTCTTCAAAAGCAGATCGTAGAGACATTCAAAAATTGTCATATCGCACACCCCTAACTACCAAGTATAATCAATCTCACACACACAAACAAGCACAACGAAATCACTTCACACTATTAAGCGGCTGTGTTATGAACAAGCAAAATTGTATCGCACCCGTGCTACAGTGGTAAATTTATTCATCGCACAGACCAGTTTTTTTGTAGCACGTGCGACATATATGTCGCACTGTACAGCCCTGTGTATATATCTATCTATATATAAATCGAATCTAATTTATTAAATATACTCAAAAATAATGGAATACCACCAACTATGTGCTTTTCTGGTTGTAAGATGCTTGCATACAATAAAATCAAGCAGTGTTTTGAATATATATAATACAAATTTGTACCAAAATGTAATGTATTGCTGTTGCTGCTTCCACTAAAGAAACTAAAACAGGAAATAAAATAGCAGATTTCACTGTTTGAGTGCTGCAGTCCCGTGAGTGTGAGAGACATTTGGGACATTGTAGGCCATGTGAAAATCGCTCAGCTCTGTCTTTGATAGAGTATGTCAGTCCAATCAGCCTGGGCGGCTGAGCCTGATTGCTTCTGCCAGTGCTGAGGGTACTCTAAGGAAGGCTTGATATTACTTTAAAACCATCCGACAGCCATAGTGGGTCCAGGCCCAGACACCCTGATTCACAAAGAAAGCTCCAAAACACAAGCACACAAATTTTTGTCATGTACATATGTACAATACATACAGTCGTGGTCAGAATTATTGGCACCCTTGGTAAATATGATCAAAGAAGGCTGTGAAAATAAATCTGCATTGTTAATCATTTTGATCTTTTATTTAAAAAATTCACATAAATCTAACCTTTCATTGGAGAATAAGAATTTAAAATTGGGGGAAATATCATTATGACATAAATGTTTTTCTCTAATACACATTGGACACAATTAACGGCCCCCTTTTATTCAATGCTTTTTGAAACCTCCATTTGGCATAATAACAGCTCTGAGTTTTCTCCTATAAAGCCTGATGAGTTTAGAGAGCACCTGACAAGAGATCAGGGACAATTCCTTCATCCAGAATCTCTCCAGACCCTTCAGATTCCCAGCTCCATGATGGTGCTTCTCCTCTTCAGTTCACCACACTCATTTTCTATAGGGTTCAGGTCAGGGAACTGGAATGGCCATAGCAGAAGCTTGGTTTTGTGCCCAGTGACCCATTTTTGTGTTGTTTTTAAGGTTTGTCTGGTTGGAAGACCCAAACATGGCCCATTATAAGATTTCTAACAGAGTCAGTCACTTATTGATTTTTTTATCTGTTGGTATTTGATAGAATCAAAGATGCCATGTATCTAAACAAGATGTCCAGGACCTCCAGCAGAAATATAGGCCCACATCATTAAAAATACAGCAGTATATTTCATTGTACACATGGGGTACTTTTTATCTCTGTGTTCACCAAACCCATCTTGAGGGTTTGCTGCTAAAAAGCTAATTTTTTAGTTACACCTGACCATAGAAGCCAGTCCACACGTCCTCTTCCAGGCAGATTTGTAACATTTTCTGTTGATTGGAAATTCTTAATTATTGCCCTGATGGTGGAAATGGACATTTTCACTGCTCTAGCTCTTTTCTTAAAGCCACTTTATAATTTGTGAAGCTCAATTATCTTTTGCTGCACATCAGAAATATATTCTTTGTTTTTTCTCATTCTGATGGATGATTAAGGGAATTTGGCCTTTGTTTTCCCTCCTATTTATATTCCTGTGAAACAGGAAGCCATGGCTGGATAATTTCATGTTCATAATCACCCTGGTATGCTCAAAATTGTAAATATGAATGGGAATATACTTCACAGATATTTTACTCATAAGAATTTCTAGGGGTGCCAATAATTGTGTCCAACTTGTATTTGAGAAAAATATGTATTTCATAATGAGATTTTCCCCCATTTTCAATTGTTTTAGTTCAATGAAAGGTTAGATATTTGTGAATTTTTATTAAATAAAAGATCAAAATGATTAACAATGCAGATTTATTTTCACAGCCTTCTTTGATCATATTTACCAAGGGTGCCAATAATTCTGACCACAACTGTATGTATGTTGTCAGTTTTCCTCATTGAGAGAGACATATTTTCTTCCATTGTCTCTCTTTAGTTGATTTACTTGTGTACTTTATAACATTGTTTTGTTGCATCGCCAATACTTTTTAAACTCTAAAAAAGTTACTCGCCTGTAAAATATTGATACACTTTTCAATTCATTGTTCCTTCAATTAGTTCAGTCCCTGAGGCAGCATAGCAGCACTAAACCATGATGCTCCTTTCATCATGCTTCACAGATGGGAAGACGTTTTGATGTGAGCGTGTGGAGGAAGGGGCTTGGTCAAGAGTTGGCAGTGGGGCAGTAGGGCAACAGGACATGAATGGTAAGGGGGCATGACAATTTTATCATTTCTAGTGAGAATATCTTTGAGCTGCTGTAAACATATTCACCGTAATTTTTATTTATTTATTTATTGTTTTTTTGCTTTCTGAAAAGTACAGAAGAGGATTAGGGCCAAGCAATACAAAAAAAAAAAAAAAAAAATTTACATTTACATTTAGTCATTTAGCAGACGCTTTTATCCAAAGCGACTTACAAATGAGGACAATAAAAGCAGTCAAAACTAACAAAAGAGCAGCAATATATAAGTGCAAATGACAAGTCTCGGTTAGCCTAACGCAGTAAAGTAAAATTAAAATAGAATAGAAAGTGTTAGAGTTAGAGGGTCAAATAAAGGTGGAACAGATGTGTTTTTAGTCGTTTATTGAAGATGGTTAAGGACTCAGCTGCTCGGATTGATTTGGGCAGGTCATTCCACCAGGAGGGAACAGTTAAATAAAAAGGCCATGAAAGTGATTTTGTGCCTCTTTGAGATGGCACAATAATATGCCGTTCACTTGCAGAACGCAAGCTTCTAGAGGGCACATCTCGAGAAACCATCTCGAGATTAAAGTTGTTCAATTTCGAGAAAAAAGTCCAGATAAAATGTTGAGATTAAACTCTTTACATTTCGAGAATAAAGTCTTGTTTCGAGAAAAAAACAAGTTAAATTGCAATAAAAATAGTCTAAATAAAATGTTCAGAATAAACGTATTAAATTACGAGAAAAAACTTGTTAAATTTCGAGAAAAAAGTCAAAATAAAATGTTGAAGATAAACTCATTACATTTCTAGAAAAAAGTCTAGAATAAACACTCGTGTCATGTTCCTTTCATCTCGTTGGACAGTGTTATTTAGCATCTGCAGTGGGGTGGGTTGGAGAGTAATGCACTGGGGAGTAGCGTATGATACGATAATGTATTAATTAGGTAGGTTTAGTGTTACTATAGTAAACCCATTGTAAATATTAATTTGTGGATTGAAAAGTATTATAACTGCATTGTTGTCACACAGTGTTTCTCCTGTTTTCTGCATCAGTGTTGTTGAGAATGGCAGCGCGGTTTCATCTGCCTTTAAACTAGTTTAAATTACTTTGACATCTGTGGTTTGTATAGAAGAGCTCTGCTCCAAACTCGAACGCTTCTCACAGCGCTGTTCAGTGGTCACCTGATCAAGACCTGCGAGTAAACACATTTGTTCTGAGCTCACACTGCGCTGTCTTTAGGCAAAGCTAATAAAGATCTGTGCAGTGCGCTTCACACGAGTAGCGCTCTTCCACTTTCGGTGCGCTAAAGAAATGACAGCGCATATGAGTTATCAAATTGTTTTCACTCACATTTTACTGATACATCTGGCCTAAAATGTAGTGCTGTCACCTTGTGTTGACATTGTGAAACTGCATGATTTGTAGACTTTGATCACACTGACCCTATCAAACACACACAGACAGATATCTGTAACCCGTGCTGGCAAAAATGAGTCGGAATGAGCACATTTTCAAAAATGAGTTCTATTTATTTTTTACCTTAAAAATTATATATGACTTGTTGGAATCAGAAAAAAACATGACTGAGCTACAGCCGTTTGAAGGCAATAGAGTCAGCAGAGTTGATTTTGAGAAGAATCGAGTTAAAGTTTTCTGAAGATTCAAAAAAATAATTAAAAAAAAAAAATCACGGTCCCACTTTATATTAGGTGGCCTTAACAACTGTGTACTTACATTTAAATTAATAATTTTATATAATGCACTTATTGTGTACATGCATGTTTTTACATTGTACTTATATTTTTTAAATAAATGTAATAAATGTTATTACATTTGTAATTAATTTCTGTAATTACATTTATAATTACACTGTTGACCCATCCCTTAAACCTACCCATACCACCAAACCTGCCCCTAACCTTAACTGTATCCCACCTCAATAGCAGCAAAAGTGTTTTGCAATACATTATGAACACAATAAGTACATTGTACATATTTCTTGATGTAAGTACATAGTAGTTAAGGCCACCTAATATAAATTGTGACCAAAATCACAAGCAACATTGCATATTTTCCTCCAATTATCTTCTTAATAATAATTATTAAATTATTAATCACAATATAGCTTTTTTTGTTTTATCTTTGTTATTAAAACTAAGAACAAAGATGCAAATAAACAGTAGTTCTGTCAGAACCACTGTTGTCAAAGATGGCTGACAATTAGCATACAGTTTGGATTGACGGTAAGACCCATAGGGAAAAAAAATATTGCTCTGTGGTTGCTTTTCCTAAGCTCAGGAGACTTAGATGAGATTCTCATATATCTCTCATTTTAGTATCAACAGCATTTCAGATATTTCTCCTAAAATTCCTTAGGAGAAATAAGTAGACACAAATAAGACATGAGAAAGTTCTGAAAGAAAGGAACCCAAAATGACAATGGGATAGAAACTTGTGAGAAACAAGGGAGATCTCTTTATTGTCTTGCTGTAATCTCTTGCAAGACTCCATTATAAAAATGTTTTACTGATCAGAGTATTTTTTATTTTATTTTTTTGCAATGGGGTTTTTCACCTTTAATGGTCAGGACAATAGGAGTAGAGACAGTACACGATTGGTCAAGTGAGAATTGAACAGGAGCAGGAAAGTACTTTCAGCTGGGATTCAAACCCATGCTGTCTGAGGTGCAGTTGTGCCTTCACGTCGATGTGCTGCCCACAAGGCTATGGCTCTGACAGAGGTTACTCTATGCTGAGGATACTAAGGGGTGATTATCTTATATGTCTCATTGAGATATCAGCTTTGTCTTAAGATGTCTTCAGTTTTATTTTAATTAATTAATTAATTAATTCATTCATTCATCCATCCATCCATCCATCCATCCATCGGTTCGAGTTCGTCTTTTCCCAAACTCGCTTTTCTTCCTTTTCTCATCACATAACACATCGGAAAAGTGGAAATCAATTGCTTAATGAGTGTTTAATAATAATGTATTAATTAGGTAGGTTTAGCGTTACTAGAGTAAATCCATTGTAAATATTAATTTGTGGATTGAAAAGTATTCTAACTGCATTGTTGTCTCACAGTGTTTCTCCTGTTTTTTTCCGCGTCAGTGTTGTTGAGAATGGCAGCGCGGTTTCATCTGCCTTTAAACTAGTTTAAATACATCTGTGATCTGTGGTTTGTATAGAAGAGCTCTGCTCCAAACTCGAACGCTTCTCACAGCGCTGTTCACCTGATCAAACCTGCGAGTAAACGCATTTGTTCTAAACTCGCGCTGCACTGTCTTTAGGCAGAGCTAATGTAGTGCTGTCACCTTGTGTTGACATTGTGAAACTGCATGATTTGTAAATTATGATTGGCGGGCCACATAAAATAGCCTACATTTCAATAGACAAGCTGCGGGCCGTTTGAAATTCCGGACTTTGGACACCGCTGCCAGTTGCTATTTACAGTGAAAATAGTTATATGTAATATTTACACTATGTGAAAACAGCAGCATTTTAGATATGTGCTATTTACACTATGTGAAAATAGCCATTCTATTTACTAGGGATGCACCGATACCACTTTTTCCAGTACTCGCCCTACATTTATAATTACACTGTTGACCCATCCCTTAAACCTACCCATACCACCAAACCTGCCCCTAACCTTAACTGTATCCCACCTCAATAGCAGCAAAAGTGTTTTGCAATACATTATGAACACAATAAGTACATTGTACATATTTCTTGATGTAAGTACATAGTAGTTAAGGCCACCTAATATAAATTGTGACCAAAATCACAAGCAACATTGCATATTTTCCTCCAATTATCTTCTTAATAATAATTATTAAATTATTAATCACAATATAGCTTTTTTTGTTTTATCTTTGTTATTAAAACTAAGAACAAAGATGCAAATAAACAGTAGTTCTGTCAGAACCACTGTTGTCAAAGATGGCTGACAATTAGCATACAGTTTGGATTGACGGTAAGACCCATAGGGAAAAAAAATATTGCTCTGTGGTTGCTTTTCCTAAGCTCAGGAGACTTAGATGAGATTCTCATATATCTCTCATTTTAGTATCAACAGCATTTCAGATATTTCTCCTAAAATTCCTTAGGAGAAATAAGTAGACACAAATAAGACATGAGAAAGTTCTGAAAGAAAGGAACCCAAAATGACAATGGGATAGAAACTTGTGAGACTTTGTGATTCTCATGTATTTCTCATTTTAGTCTCAACAGTGTCTCAGATGTTTCTCCTAAAAATCCTTAGGAGAAATAAAAGTAGACACAACTGAGACATGAGAAAGTTCTGAAATAAAGGAATCCAAAATGACAATGGGAGAGAAATGTGTGAGAAACAAGGGAGATCTCTTTATTGTCTTGCTGTAATCTCTTGCAAGACTCCATTATAAAAATGTTTTACTGATCAGAGTATTTTTTATTTTATTTTTTTGCAATGGGGTTTTTCACCTTTAATGGTCAGGACAATAGGAGAAAGATCACACAACAGAAGTGCGCGCTCTCTCTCTCTCCCTCCCTCCCTACCATTAAGTAACTTGTGTATTGTTTTACTTACTTCTTTTTGACATATCCGACCGAACTACAAGCTTCCCAGTGATGTCTGTGAGAAAGGGATATTCACTCGACAAGCTCGCGCTTGCTGTAATCTCTTGCAAGACTCCATTATAAAAATGTTTTACTGATCAGAGTATTTTTTATTTTATTTTTTTGCAATGGGGTTTTTCACCTTTAATGGTCAGGACAATAGGAGTAGAGACAGTACACGATTGGTCAAGTGAGAATTGAACAGGAGCAGGAAAGTACTTTCAGCTGGGATTCAAACCCATGCTGTCTGAGGTGCAGTTGTGCCTTCACGTCGATGTGCTGCCCACAAGGCTATGGCTCTGACAGAGGTTACTCTAT
>NW_015536510.1:93904-94225 GCF_001515605.1 Sinocyclocheilus anshuiensis | reverse complement strand
GGGATATTCACTCGACAAGCTCGCGCATCTGCGCCGCTGCGCGCTCAATCCACTCAGCGTGCTTTGCTTATCAGCTGGCACAAATCAGCTATACAGGCATTAACACTGAATGTTTTATATTCATTGCATACATATACTGCGTATACATCTTTAATCTTTAATAACTCCATTCTGCTGTCTGTTGTCGGTGTTTCTTTGTCTGAATATTGCACTTATCATGTGCTGAGTGGTATCGGCATTTGGTATCGGGGAATTTTAACGAGTACGAATACGAGTACAGGAGCTCAGTATCGGGCCCGATACCGATACCAGTATTGGTAA
>NW_015536510.1:89687-93526 GCF_001515605.1 Sinocyclocheilus anshuiensis | reverse complement strand
GGTATCGGGGCATTTTAACGAGTACGAGTACGAGTACAGGAGCTCAGTATCGGGCCCGATACCGATACCAGTATCAGTATCAGTGCATCCCTACTATTTACGTTATGTAAAAGTAGCAGATCTTTGCAATAAGTGTACATAGTAGCTAATTAGATGCTATTTATACTTATAAATAGTGGCAGACACTATTTGCACCTCAATATTGTTGTACATTAACAGGATGCAATAATAACATTGATTTTAATAACAATTATTTTATTTATTGAAATTATTAAATAGATGCTGCCTTATTGGGACACCAAAGCCCTCCCTATAGCCTGCCTACCCCTAATTAGTGCATTATTATTAAACACTCGTTAAGCAATTGATTTCCATCTTTCTGATGTGATATGTGATGAGAAAAGAAGAAAAGCGAATTTGGCAAAACACGGACTCGAACCCAGTCGATCATATCATACGCTACTCCACAGTTTTTTCTCGTAATTTAATGAGTTTATTCTCAACATTTTATTTCTACTTTTTTCTCGAAATAATTCATTCATTCATCCATCCATCCATCCATCCATCCATCCATCCATCCATCCATCCATCCATCAATTCATTCATTCATTTTAGGAGAAATTGTAAACTTTTACTAATATTATAAATACTAAAACTATCATTTAAATAGCATTAAACTTTTCAGAATATCAAGGGTTACTAGTTTAAACGTTTACGTACTTATAAATAGTGGCAGACACTATTTGCACCTCAATATTGTTGTACATTAACAGGATGCAATAATAACATTGATTTTAATAACAATTATTTTATTTATTGAAATTATTAAATAGATGCTGACTTATTGGGACAACAAAGCCCTCCCTATAGCCTGCCTACCCCTATTTAATACATTATTATTAAACACTCGTTAAGCACTTGATTTCCACTTTTCCGATGTGATATTTGAACATCAAGGGTTACTAGTTTAAATGTTTAAATTTATCTTCAATGTCCAGCTTTGTATATACACCACATTTTCCAAACACACTAGAAAGGACTTACAAGTGCAAGATGTTTAGTATAAGAGCAAAACCTATTTGCAACACTAGTGTACCAGTTTTTTTTTTTTTTTTGCTTTGTTTAGCATTAAAATTTTGCCTTGTACAGCCCATTTTTGCATGCATGTAAATATAGGTTATGGTTTCCTCTGTTAAGTCATTGTGCAATAAAACACTGTCTTCATAAAACAACTTTAAATATGACAATGCATGTATTGTCTTTGATTGAAATGGTGTTGTAACCTGCTGCACCAAGTACTGCAGACACGATGGGTTCTGAATATGACCAGTGTTCAGAAGTTCAGGTTCGCCTACGGAGAATAGGGAGCTCAACAACAACAATGAATCACTCAGACACGGTTCGTTAAGCACTTGATTTCCACTTTTCCGATGTGATATTTGATGAGAAAAGGAAGAAAAGCGAGGTTGGCAAAAGACAGACTCGAACCCAGTCGATCGTATCATACGCTACTCCCCAGTGCATTATTCTCCAACCCACCCAACCACAGACACAAAATAACACTGTCCAACGAGATCAAATGAACATGACACGAGTGTGTTTATTCTCTACTTTTTTCTCGAAATTAAATGAGTTTATTCTCAACATTTTAATTCGACTTTTTTCTCTAAATTTAACAAGTTTTTTTTCTCTAAATGTAACAACTTTTTTCACTGTAAGTACACTGTAAGTACATGTAGTTGCACGTACTGTAAAATAAAGTGCAAACAAAATTGTTTTTATTGAGGCTGCCATGTCAATGACTACTCTATATCTACAGCCCATTTTTGCATGCATGTAAATATAGGTTATGGTTTCCTCTGTTAAGTCATTGTGCAATAAAACACTGTCTACATAAAACAACTTCAAATATGACAATGCATGTATTGCCTTTGATTGAACTGGTGTGGATAATGACATTGAAGCTAACCAGAGGGAAGAAAAATAAAATAAAAAAGGGATTCTCTTTAACATTTCAAATATTTCTCCTAGACAGAAATGAGGCTACTTTAAGACTGAATGGAAACTTTTTCTTGGGTCTCCTGCTTCTCAAACTTGTCTCCTGAGACTAAAACTCTAACACTCTCACAATGGTCTCATTTAAAGCTTTAGAAGAGATCTCGACAACTTTACACACTGTGCTCAGATTTTTCCCCTAACCTAAGGACACTGGTGGTCTTACATTTGTCTCCTCCGCTGTTTCAAACAAGATCTAAACAACATCACAGACTGTGCTCAGATTTTCTCTTTAGCCAGACATGCTGGATCTCTCAAATCTGTCTATTTTAAAGCTTTAGAAGAGATCTCAACAACATCAAACACAGTGCTCAGATTTTTCTCCTAAGCCAGAGACTATGGACCTCTCACATTTGTCCTATCTAAAGTTTAGAAGAAATCTCAACAACATCACACACAGTGCTCAGATTTTTCTCCTACACTAAAGACTTGGGAGCTCTCACATTTGTCTCCTCTAAATTTCAGAAGTGATCTCAATAACTTTACAAAATGTGCACCTAGTCAAATGCCTCAATATTGATGAGACAAATATGAGACTCCCAGATTATTTAGCAAAATAGAAATATCTAAGCACAGCATGTGATGTTGTTGAGATCTCTAATCTAAACTTTTCAGGAGACAAATGTGAGAGATCCAGAATCTAAGGAGAAAAATCTGAGCACAGTGTTTGATGTTGTTGAGCTCTCTTCTAAAGCTTTAAAAGAGACAAATGTGAGACCACCAGAGTTCGCAACACTTTTGTTTTTGCCCCCATTTTTCATGAGCTGAACTCAAAGATCTAAGACTTTTTCTATGTACACAAATTAATATGCAACATTGAGTCATGAGCTATTTATGTGCCTTTCAGCAAAGAAATCTCCAGGGTTATATTTTCTGTAAATCAGTTTTGATTAAGGCATCCGGTACATTACTATTACCAACAACAAATTATGTGCCTAAGTACATAAACATTGTCTTATAAAAAGTAACTTTATCCTTATTGCTGCATAATTTCTCTCTCAGTATAGTCTTTAATGCTGAATTTATGATTTTTCCCCCTTTATTTAGTGCCTTTCAAGTACTTGAATTGGTGCACGCTTTGTAAAGTTGTTGAGATCTCTTCTAAAGCTTCACATGAGACAAATATGAGACTCCCAGATTATTTAGCTAAAGAGAAATATCTAAGCACAGTATGTGATGTTGTTGAGATCTCTAATCTAAACTTTTCAGGAGACAAATGTGAGAGATCCAGAATCTAAGGAGAAAAATCTGAGCACAGTGTTTGATGTTGTTGAGCTCTCTTCTAAAGCTTTAAAAGAGACAAATGTGAGACCACCAGAGTTTTTAGACTCAGAGAAAAATCTGAACACAGTGTGTGATGCTGTTAAGATCTTGTTTAAACATTGGAGGACACAAATATGAGACCATCAGAGTCTTTAGACTAGGGGAAATATCTGAGCACATTGTTAGATGTTGTAGGAGACCATTGTGAGAGTGTTAGAGTTTTTGTCTCAGGAGACAAATTTGAGAAGCAGGAGACTCAAGCAAACATCTCCATTCGATCTTAAAGTAAAATCATTTCTGTCTAGGAGAAATATTTGAGATGTTAAAGAGATCTCACTTTGCATGGATGAGAGCAGGGAGAGCAGTGATAACCCCCCAGGGTTAATAGAACAGAACCAACATAAATGTATTTCAGATATCATTAAAGTTCAATAATTTTATGTACACATTTTAGAATTAGTCTGATTTAAAGGAGAATCAGAAGGCTGAATCCTGACTGACAGAGGGGGAGTTGGGGAGGG
>NW_015536510.1:78112-89612 GCF_001515605.1 Sinocyclocheilus anshuiensis | reverse complement strand
AACCCCCCAGGGTAAACAGAACAGAACCAACATAAATGTATTGCAGATATCGTTAAAGTTCAATAATGTTATGTACACATTTTAGAATTAGTCTGATTTAAAGGAGAATCAGAAGGCTGAATCCTGACAAACAGTGGAGGAGTTGGGGATGGAGGAGGGTAATTAGCTGTTGAGCAACATGAAAATTGCTGATAATACTGAGGGACCTTATATATGTATGCTTAGATAGTTGACATATTCCTATAGGTAAATGGGGATCAGCTGAGAGTCAGCTGATGTGAGCTTGACTAATGTGACCTGCCAGAGCTAATGCTACGCTTTATTTTAATAAAGAGCCGTGAGTGATTTCCATGTTTTCTTTTAATGTTTGATTAACATTGAGGCAGGTCTATATTAAGAGCTACTGTAATGCATGTATCTAATACAATGTTACACATCAGATTTTTCCCCAACCATTAACTAAACATTCATGTAAGATGAAACAGATTATGTTTGTGTGAATCTGCCAAGACATATTTTGCAATAATGTACTTTATAGGGAGATTGCGTGCTCACAGGGAGGCGCGTCTTATGCACACGCACAAATGTCAGTCAGCACGATCGTTTTGTTTTCATCAGCATGGATTTTAAAATCATATTTCACTGGTTTGGACTCATGTCATCGAGAATTCGATTTGAATATTTACAAAGCTGGAATGTTCCACTTTGCAACAATAGACCTGCAACAACTTGTGGTGAAACTGCAGCGTGAGGAACTTGTCAGGAACCTCCTCAATGGGTTCGAAGGGGGCATTGCACAAACCCTCCAGAACCACCGCCAGGTCCCATGAGGGCACCTTGGTGCATTGTACTGGCCTGGGTGTCTTCCCAATTACTGACCACCTGGAAGGGCGTGGTAAGCAGCTATGGCCACCATGTAAATCTTCAGAGTGGAGGGAGATAACCATGCAGAGAAACCCTCCTGCAGAAACTCCAGAACTGTACCAACTGGGCAGTTGACTCGGTCCGCACCAAGAGGTGAAATGTTTCCACTTCAGGGCATACAGTTTCCTCGTGATGGGAGCTCTGGGCTGGAGTATGGTCTCATCAACCTCGTTTGAGAGACAGGATGCTAAGAGCTGTGCCCCCTCAGGGACCACGCCCACAGCTTCCATAACTCTGGGTGGGGGTGAAGAATGGAAAAAGCACACTTATCTTTTGTTTACACTTAGGCATGATTCTGACTTCTCTAACAGAGATTCTCTGACTGACTGAGTGCTTTTTGCAACACACACACACACCACAGACATGCTCGCTGAAGAGCAAATCTAACATGTGCATTTTCTGGTGCACCTTTATGCTTCCTGGTTGCTCACGTCACCCCGCTCGTAACGTCAAGCTTCTCTATTGGATTGATTCCACACGTGCTTCAGAACACGTTCACGCAGAAGGCGTTCCCAAAGCGTTTCGACACAGCTCGAGTTCCTGAAGGGGAAACCTTGGTCATATCACCAACCCCAAATGTATGCTTCTATAACTTCTCTTGTGTAAGCACTTTCTCCAATGCCAGTAACTGTATAAAAAGTTGTTTTAATTATCACATCTAGAATAATTGTAATCTTGGCCTGCATGTCCTTATATTCATGTCATTTTGTTTTTTTTTTGCTTTTAAAATTTATTTATACACATGTCCAAATCATAATGACATTTCCATGCATTAAAAAAATGTTCTGTGCTTTAGCCTTTCTCTTGTGGCCTCTGTATCTCCTGTGGCCTTTCTATTGACAGGCCCCTGTGGTGCAATTTATGTCACATATTTAATATGGACATGGGGATGATTATCAAATCCATAGATGCCAGGAAAGGCTGATCAGCTGTAAATAATGGATGAGGGGAGGATGTGACTCAATTAGTGAGCAGCACAGAAGGAAAGAGAGTGCATTGACTCGCTCTGGAATGCCATTATTTTGGTCGATCTTTTCTCCTCTAGCCTGACATCACTCAGGGTAATCATCCTTCAATAAAAAAGCTGCCCATAATAAACGAACAACCTGGGTCAATAGAAGAATACAGAGAGGGATGACCTCTTGTGTGTGACAGTGTATAAATGAGTTTCTTCATGAGAGGAGATAGCCCCCCCTGCACTTTAACATGAACCAGAGCCACACAGCACTTATCATCACTATTGCCTGGTTTTGTCATGGCTATATTCGCTGCATTAATGAATCAATGCTCTAATGAGGCAGATTCTCTTCCAGTGGCTCCTGTAAATACAATGATATGATGTACCTAGACATATTAAATAAAAAAAGATGGATGGAATTTATTCTAATGAATTATTAGTTAATTATTTTATTAAAAGTAATTATTAATTTGTGGGATACTCAAGCAAACTAAACAATACCTACCATGTTTTTTTTTTGGGTTTTTTTTGTCATCTCTGATTAATTAATAAATTAGATAGTATACCCAATTAAAGAAGTCATCGATTGCTACTGATACTTTTATATCCATTATAAAATCCAGAGTAGATTCTTCTGATGTGTATATGCAGGTCAGCACAGTTAACATAACAGGAAGCCAAAACAACGATCCACATGGCTAAATGTGGTATGTAGAAGTATTTGGTGCTAAATGATAGAAAATCTTACTCTCATAGGTGGTTCAACAAATGAACAGACAACTGCTCAGACAGACCAAAATTCACAATCCCAGGTAGAGGCTATAATGTGCACTGGTCATGAGCTGGTTTACTAGTACAATGTTTCCCAACCGGGGTGCCGTCTGTCGAGAGCAGGGGTGCCGTGTAAAAAAATATTTTTTTATATTTTTAAATTGCTAAAATGTTCAAAAAAAGCATCTATTATATAATATACATTTCTGATGTCGCCAATAATTAGAGATGCACCGAAATTTCGGCTGCCGAAAATTTGTTCACTGCTCAGGTTTCACTTTCACGTGGTGTGACGCTCTGCGTATTATCCCGCTCTATGCGTGTGCGCTTCGCTCAGTCGCTCCACTCGTATACCGTTCATGCTCATCGGAACAGCAAAGTCCACTCAAAAATTGAGCCGACAGGAAACATCGATGTCGTACAGTATTGTTTCTGTCTGCAACAGCCCTACTGTGTTGTAACATGGTGTGGTATATGGGCATCTCTGGTAATGCTGCCCTCTCATTCATTGATCTGCTAACCGCTATCTTATGCTCGCGTGTTCTGATAATAATAGCTTTCTAGGACTAAACATTATTTGGATAATTGGTAAAAAAAAAAAAAACCCTAACCTAAACCCTTAACCTTACTGTTAGACCTACCTGAAAATCTAAAAAGCAATTTATTTAATTCGAAGGCCTGTCGTTATTTTTTATTTGTGCTATCATTATTAATTTCTTTATTTGTTCTTATTTTATTACTGACTGCTTACTTTTTATTTTTTATTCAATTCAAAGTTTGAAATCAAGCTATCTCGTGCTACTGCACCACAATTACCCCACTGTAAAATTAAAAAAACACTGAGTGAGCAAAAATTTGTGAGATAGCTAGTTATAATGGTAATTAAATAATGTTTACATATGTATAAAAGCCTACATTAAAATCTGTCATATAAATTGGTCTCTTCATTAGAAATTAGCCTACTGATTGCCACCATTGATGGACACAATTTTTTAATAATATTAAAAATATCTGTATGACAGTATATTCTGCAGTTCTTCCCTGTTGTACTGAATATCTATACTTTTCAAATTATCATATCGAAGTTAGAAATTCAAATATTGTGACAAAATTAATTTTGTAGGGTGCCACAAGTTTGTTAAAATTTCCAAAGGGTGCCGCGACTAAAAAAAGGTTGGGAAACACTGTACTAGTAGGACCATATGGGATCAAGGCCATAAAGCAGAAGGGAGACAAAAAAAAGCCTGAGAGTGACAGAATGATTGATGGGGACGACAGGCTTAAGAAAAACCTCTAGAGTGGCCTCAGGACACTGCATACTGCAGCTGGAATTAAAAGTGTTGTTCTAGAGTAGGTGGATCTGTGACAGAAAAGAGAACAGGGTGAACAAACAGCTAACCAAATTGAGCTAAATTACTGGGGCTGGTGTGATTGTTGTACCCATAGGAAAGAAAAATCAAAAGTGAGATCTCTTTAACATCTCAAATATTCCTCCTAGACAGAAATGAGTTTACTTTAAGATCGAATGGTTATTTTTGCTTGAGTCACCTGCTTCTCAAACTTGACTCCTGAGACAAAAACTCTCTTAAATAGACACAGATTGTGCTCAGATTTTTATCATTAGCTAAAGACTCTCATGGTCTCGTATTTGTCTCCTCCAATGTTTAAACAAGATCTCAACAACATCAAACAGTGTGCTCAGATCTTTCTCCTCAGCTAGAGACTCTGGATCTCTCACATTTGTCTCCTCAAAAGTTTAGATTAGAGATCTCAACAACATCCAACACTGTGCTCGGATATTTCTCCTTAGCTAAAGACTTTGGTGGTCTCATATTTTTCTCCTGTGAAGCTTTAGAAGAGATCTCAACAACATCACACACTGTGCTCAAGATTTTTCGGTCCCACTTTATATTAAGTGGCCTTAACTACTATGTACTTACATCAAAAAATAAGTACAATGTACTTATTGTGTTCATATTGTACTGCAAAACACATTTGCTGCTATTGAGGTGGGATACGGGTAAGGTTACGAACAGGTTTGTTGGTATGGGTAGGTTTAAGGGTGGGTTAAGGTGTAAGGGATGGGTCAACAGTGTAATTATAAATGTAATTACAGAAATTAATTACAGAAGTAATTATATGCAGGTATTTTTAAAATATAAGTACAATGTAAAAACATGTATGTACACAATAAGTGCATTTTACCAAATGATTAATTTAAATGTAAGTACATAGTTGTTAAGGCCACTTAATATAAAGTGGGTCCGATTTTTCTTCTTAGCTTGATGTAACCCTGTATAATTTAGACAATTCATTTTTAATAATGAAATGATTAAACAGTTTGTTAAAGTAATGAACATAGAATTGAAATCAGAATTGAGTATTTGATGTGAGAAAAATTATACAATCTAAAAAGATTGTATGTCAGTAAATTGATCGACATTTCAGTGATCAACCAATCCCATTGAGTTTAAGTAGTAGTCCAGCCCCACCACGCTGGATGCTAATGGGGAGAGCCATTTTTGTTTCTTCGTGAGATCAAAGAGATGAGCAGCAGCGTAATTCGGAGCAAGTAAAAAGGAGTCAAGAGGATAAAATACATACACATGTGCTTTTTTTTTTCCTTTGGATTTTGCTGAGTACACATTTTGCAATGTGTAGACAATATGTAATTATTGCAATATGTATATAATTACATATATGTAATTAGATGTAATTAGATGTGTACTGATGTAATTTTGATAGAGAAAATGCAAACTTAATTCTTTAACAATGTGATTCTGATTAGTTTTTCGATTATAAGTTAAAAGATGTCTGTTGGTTGATCAATTACGTGTATATGAGTTTGAAATGTTCATTTTGCATGATAATGATGATGAGTAACGTTTAAATTGTGTAATGACAACTGAGTGTCGAATTACAGTGGAAATGTCGCTGTTTGCAAGCTGACAAATGCTAATTGTTCTGTTATTGATCTAGAAACAGTGAATCTGATATGTTTGTGAAGTTTTTATTGTCTGTATATATGCAGGTCAGTTTTTTTTTCCATGCTGGAAAACCGTTCCTTTCAATTAGTCGATGATGCAAGATGGCGAGCCAACCCACGCGAGATGAATGCTGACTGAGGTGAAACAGTCAAACTAACCCAGGAACGGGGTAGGAAAATTCTGTAGTTTTGTACAAATGTAACAAAGATTCCCTCTTCTTTGAGAGACTGCTTAAAGTAACATTTTTTGTGGAGACGGAACTGTTTTTCTTTCGATTTTTCGTACCGCACAGAGTTTTCTAGAACTGTGAAATCAAATATTTTCCTGTTGAATCTATCGGTTCAGACTCAATCGAACCGAAACTAATGAACTGACTTTGATTAACCTTGTTCTTTGAATTGAAGTGATCGAACTGAACTTTTCTGAACTAAGTTACTTGAACTGAATCTACGGAGTCAAATTCAACAAACTGAATCTTCTATTTTTTTTAGTTCTAAATCAAATTTAAAACAAACTTTTCTGAGTTTAACCTTTTGCACTGAATTTACTGAACTGAGTCTTTTCCATTGAATGTATTGAATCAAATCTTTTTGAATTGAATTTACCAAACTGAATGTATTGAGCGGAGTTATTGAACAAAATCTACTGAAACAAATTTCCTTATTTCCTGTTATTTTGAAATGGTTTGAATACCAAAGGTTTATTTTTGATATTTCTGAGTTTAATGAGGTTGTCAAAAGTTATACTTCAACATTTAATGTTATAAGTTTGCATTCTAACTAAATGTTATAGTATTGGGTGCACCCAGATTAGTATATGAATAACTTATGTGCATTACTTTGAATCTCTTTGTTATTGTGATTTAATATTAAATCTGATACTGTGGATACTGTAAAAAAATGCTTTATTTAGTTTTATTTTCCTAAAAGGAATCCATTTATTTTCAATATAAATTTATTTCCTTACAAAACTAAAGTTATTTAATTTACATCTCCATAGCCGAACCTACTGGCCTAAGGTTAATATTAGCAGCAAGTGCATATTATTTGACACATGTGCTACATAAAAAGTGGCGAGCCAGCCAGGAGATTTAATTAATAGCTTTATTTACTTCATATCTGAAGAAAAAAAATAGTAATTGACAGAAGAGACATTCAGATCAGTTGCGTGACAAGAAAATTGACATTGAGAACATGGAAATAGTGCAAAAGGAAAGTGTCAAAATTGTAAACACCCTTTTAGTTAAAGGACCAGTCAGCATACTTGAAGATGAAGGGGTCCTTGATCTTCTAAAACGTCATTGTTCCATCGATTAACAATTCCCATTAACAATCTTGAGTCCAAGTATCATGACCGCACCATTGTAGAGTATAACTCTGGATCAGCTATTAAATCAATAAGTCCCTTGCTACACCTTAGCTACACAGGCAAAGAAAACCCAAGCTTGACTTAACAGATAAGAGCCCTAGGCAGTGTCTATTCTTGGGAAGATAGTTTGGATGGTACCACATCTTACTTATCCACCCTGAAAACCATTGCTAAGTTAAGTGAAAAATCTTTCAACGCTTTACTACGAGAAGAACTCTCTCAGATCTCGAGCTCCTTTGTTTCCAAGACAAATGCCCAGAGTCCTAGTTCGATTCCCAATGAGGCAGTACTTGAGTCTTGTTCAGCTCAATCCAGCTGAGGTTATTGATAAGTATTTAGGGCCTCGTGCTTCTCCCAGAGCCTACCTCAATATGCTTGATTCAGCTTATGGTGCAATAGAAGATGGTGATGAGTTGTTCTCAAAGTTCATGAACACATTTCAGAATGATGGAGAGAAAGCATCTAGCTATCTCCAGAGACTTCAAGATGCTCTGAGCATGGCAGTCAGGGGAGGTGGAATTAAATCATCAGAAACAAACCATCATCTGCTACGGCAGTTTTGCAGAGGCTGTTGGGATGATGTCCTTATTTCTGAACTCCATCTTGACACTCATAAATACGACCCTATTTAATTCCAAGACTTATTGCGTTCGATCAGAACCAGAGAAGACAAGAGTGCACAGATATTGTTCTGCATGAGAAGTCATATTGGTGTTTCTAAGCAGAAACCACACCCATCGCCTAGATCTGCTCATGCTTACAGCCAAGACACTGCCATTGCAAGCAAATCCCCTCCTGAGTCCAGGTTGTTGTCTGAGACAGCTGAATTAAAGAAGCAAATCGCTGAGCTGAAGGAACAGTTAACTTCATTGACTCTCTTAAAGCTCAGAAAGACTGTCAAACCCAAGCATAAGACCGTACCCTCTCCCACTACTTCAGAGTTTGTCGTTAAGCAACCAGTGAAGTCAACCGGTGGTCCTGTCACAAAATGCAGACCACATCCTGGTTTCTGTTTCAGCTGTGGCGAAGACGGCCACATCTCTGTCATCTGCGAGAATCCTTCCAACTCCAAGCTAGTTGAAAAGAAACAAGACGAGTTGCAATTGAAGCAACAAGAGTGGGACAGAGAGAACAGTCATTTGGGTGCAGCTTCTTTAAACGCCTAACAGTTCCAGTTGCGGGACAAACTGAGGCTAGTCAACCTGAAAGTCGTCCCAACAGAAAACATTTGAAAGTGCACCATAAATTCCTTGCACACCCTCGATCAAGTATACAATGATTAGAAGGATCCAAGTGTACTGCGCAAGTCAAAATCTCAGGAACCGAATGTCATTGCTTGCTTGACACAGGGTCGCAGGTGACCACTGTTCCTTTGTCCTTTTATCAAGCTTGTTTGACTAATGACACCATTAAGCCCTTGAATCATCTGCTTGAGGTCGGTGGTGCCAATGGTTAACCAGTTCCATATAAAGGATACGTCGAAATCCCAGTTACTTTTCCGGAAGACGTGGTAGGATCTGAGATTGAAATTTCACGCTTGCACTAGTCATTCCTGATTTCAACCCTGGAAAACAGTCTCAAGTCTTGATCGGGACTAACACTCTTGATTCCTTGTATGCTGAATGTTCTGACTTGAATAACCTTGAACACTCTTCTCCATGACATGGATACAATGCTGTTCTAAAAACTATTGAACTACGGCACAAACTGAACGTCAATGGATGCCTTGGTTTAGGGAGACTACAAAGCAAAGAGCCTGTGATTGTTCCAGCAAAGCAGACAATTTATCTATGTGGGAAAGCAAGTATAAGTTGCTTACCTATTAAAGAGTTTGTTCTTCTAGAGCCCCCGTTAACTTCCTGGGGGTATTCTTTTTCCAAGTGGTGTAGTCCAAGTGGCATCCATTCCTCAGCAAAAGTGGACCGTCCAGCTACGGAATGAATCTAATAATGATGTAGTCTTGCAGCCCAATGCTGTTGTTGCTGAGATGCATGCCATTGAAAATATCCTTCCTAGAGAATGTGAGATGGGATCTGTGCCTAGTAGTCAGTGCAGCTCAAAGTTAGTGATTACCTTTGACTTTGGGGATTCCCCATTGTCCCAAGAATGGAAAGATAGAATCAGTAAGAAACTTAATGACATGTCTGATGTGTGTGCTCAACATGACCTTGACTTCGGTCGAACTTCCAAAGTCAAACATCACATTAAGCTCTCTGACGAAACTCCATTTAAACAAAGAGCACGTCCTATCCACTCTCATTATCTGGCAGCTGTTCGATGGCACTTACAAGAGTTATAAAAGTCTGAGTCTCCTTTTGCATCCCCGATCGTAGTTGTACGCAAGAAAAACGGTGACGAAGACTATGTATGGATTACAGAAAGCTGAATTCACAAACTGTGAAAGATTCCTATGCTTTGCCCAACCTTGAAGAGTCTTTTTCTGCTTTATCAGGTTCATGATGGTTCTCAGTTCTGGACTTGAAATCTGGTTATTACTAGATAGAAATGGAAGAATCTGACAAGTACAAGACTGCTTTCTCTTGCCCGTTAGGATTTTGGGAGTTTAACAGGATGCCTCATGGCATCACAAATGCACCAAGTACTTTTCAACGATTAATGGAAAAGTGCATGGAAGATCTGCATCTTACTGAGGTCTTGGTGTTTCTTGATGATTTGTTTGTATTCTCCTGAACTCCTGAGGAGCAGGAGGAGCGACTCTTAAAAGTACTGACGAGGTTGAGAGAATATGGGTTGAAACTGTCCCTAGAAAAGTGTAAATTCTTCCAAACCTCTGTCCGGTATTTAGGCCATATAATTTCAGAGACAGGTGTCCAGACTGATCCTGAAAAGATAAGTGCCCTCAAGACCTGGCCAAAACCAAAAAAACCTGAGAGAGTTAAGGTCATTTTTGGGATTTGAGGGATATTATCGGCGATTCATCCGAGATTATTCTAAGATCGTGAAACCGCTAAATGACTGTAGGGTATCAGACCGAATCAGACAATTTAAGATTCGATCAAGAACATGGTTGAAACACGAGGAGCCGAATTCCACAGAAAGGCCCAAGACACAGGATGTTCGTAAATCAGATCCTGGCACCACAAGCCTGAAGCAAGTCCACCAACTAGCAGCTTTGAGTAGCTCACAGCATTTAAACAAAAGAACACTTATTGACAATTCCAAGGAGATTGTCAATTTTGGGACAAGTAAGCAAGATTAATGGTCAAAGAGATGCACCGCATGACCATCACATGTAAACCAGTGATAGTAATCACGATCACAAGCTCTTTGGATTGACTTTCCCCCCACCTAGAAGACAAAGAACAGACTGAGATTCCTTATGAGAGACCTCTTAACCTCTGGTCTTCACAGAACATGTCCTTATGTTCAGAGAAATGGTACAGAAACTGTCTTTTACCGATGTCGATGCACCAAAATGAACTCAAAAAGGCTTATAAACTAATATCAGTCCATTGCTTAACTCCATATCATGTATCTAACCCACACATTAGACTATCATGTTTTAATCACGTATTGTGTATGTCTTTTTAATAACTATTGAATAACTTCATATTCATGTTTAGTATGTGTGTGTTTGAATCTTCTTGCTTGAAACGTTTCTTCCAATCAATTCTTTGTCAAATGTATCATATTCTTGTTATAGAAATCATGTCCAAAATTATACTCTGCAAGAGCGGGAAAACTCGGACCATGTGACTGACGAGATAACATTTGATTTATGAATCAAATGAAATATAGGAGAAATATAGCAACACCCCGAGCTAAGACAGTGTCTAATTGGTCAAAACACCATTTGGGATGTGTCCAAAAGCCCAGTTTAAATACTCAGAACACCATTAGATCATTGCTTTCTGCGTCTAGCTTTTAGTTTTTCGCTCTTATTAGTTATGTGCTTTCAAGTCATCACTTTTAGCCATGCGGCTTTTTAGTCATAGCTTTGAGCTATGCTTTTTAGTCATCGCCTTTTTAGCTCTTTAGCTTTTTTGGTCATGGCTTCTAGCCGTGCTTTTCAGTCATCGCTTTTTGCGCTCTTTGATCGTGCTCTGGCTTACATGCCAGCTCCTCCAAAACCATGAGGAGAAACGCCACCTAGTCTCTTCAAACTTTACTTTTATTTCTTTTCTTTAGTTTCTTTTCTTTTCCATTGAGAGTTTCATGTTCTGAGTTAAGTTGCCTAACGCCGTGTCTCCAAGTCCGACCTCGAGTGCCGTCTAAAACTTCAAACAGCCCACAACTCCGCGTCGTCAACCAACACCCAACCACTGGCTTCCCAAGACTGAACTTCCAGCCAATCAGCAACCGTGGGAAACCCCCTTTTCTGCAAGGACGACAACAAAAGGGAACCCCCCGGATACAGACAACGCAACGCAAGTACCTCCAGATCCTAGCTGAACTGGTGCATTTAATATAAATTTTAACCTCATTGAGGAACTCAATGCGAGGGTTAATTAAGTGATTGATGGTTGTTCAG
>NW_015536510.1:51246-77789 GCF_001515605.1 Sinocyclocheilus anshuiensis | reverse complement strand
CCCAACCACTGGCTTCCCAAGACTGAACTTCCAGCCAATCAGCAACCGCGGGAAACCCCCTTTTCTGCAAGGACGACAACAAAGGGAACCCGCGTACACAGGCAACGCAAGTACCTCCAGATTCTAGCTAAACTGGTGCATTTAATATAAATTTTAACCTCATTGAGGAACTCAATGCGAGGGTTAATTAAGTGATTGATGGTTGTTCAGGTCTATGCAATTGCAGATATTGCTGTAAACTTGGTATTTCACATTTTCATTCTCTTAAACTCATTCTTTCCTCACTTTCTCTCTTCCTGCAACTTGTGTGAATGTGTGAGTGTGTGTGTTTATGTGTTAGATTAGTTTACATGTCTTAGATTTATCCAATAAAGTCTTATTCATATTGAAAAGAGAAGTATCTTGTGTTTTGTGCTTACAAGTTAATGTCTTAAACTGCCGATCTTGTTACTGTGCTAATAAATAGTGTTTTCACTATACTTTGGATATTAATATCCATTGCAGAATTGATGTTATACGGCTCGTTCAATGAATCGCTGGCCGTCTCAGTGATCAGCTGTAAAACAGTGATTCGGTCCAAATTCCCTATAAAATCATAAATGATTCCCTTTGAGCTAAATTGACCTGTTTCCCTTACACGACTTAACTATGCCCCACTGAATCAGAAACCGACGAATGGAGAGATGAAAGGGAAGTACTTTTACCAAAAAGTAGTCGTTCGGTAGTCGATGGACGGCAGACTGTGATGAAGCATTTGATACCATCATTTCCAAACTTACCAGTGCTCCTGTGCTTGGTTTTGCAGACCCGACCTTACCTTACATCCTCCACACGGATGCGAGCACCACAGGTCTTGGTGCCGCATTGTATCAGGAACAGGATGGGGAGAGTAAAGTCATAGCTTTCGCCAGCAGAGGTCTTTCAAGAATTGAGTCTCGATATCAGGCCCATAAGTTAGAGTTTCTTGCCTTAAAGTGGGCAGTTACGGAAAAATTCTACTACTACTTGTATGGCAACCACTTCACTGTCGTAACTGACAGTAATCCTCTCACGTACATTCTATCTTCTGCAAAGCTTGACGCCATAAGTTATCGTTGGCTATCAGCTTTGGCAAATTTCTCTTTCAGACTGATCTATAGATCTGGAAATCAAAATCAAGACGCCGATGGGTTATCAAGACACCCCCATGGGGAGTTAGTGAATGACATGGTATCACAAAAGGAGCAAGAACGAATACAGCAATTCGCGGCCAAGCACCTGGGTGAAGGTAGAAGTGTCATTATAGACTGCGCTGTTGTACAAGCTGTGTGTGACAAGCATCTCGTACAGCAGGAAGATGGAACTCCTGTTGCTCTGGTGGAGTCCTTGACAATAGAACAGGAGACTATTCCTGGATTTGCAGTACCCAATTTAACTGGAACAGACCTGCAGCGAGAACAAAGAGAGGACGTTACTCTGAATCATGTCATCTGTCACATGGAACAAGGTCAATTGCTGTGTCGTGTGGTAAGATATGAGTTTCCAGACATTCCCTTGTTGCTGAAGGAGTGGAATTGCTTAGAATTGAAGGAGGGAGTTCTATACAGACTGCGGCAGTGGAATGATCAAACAAATTACCAATTGTAGCAGGGGAATGATCTTAGGATCGCAGGATCGCAAGCCACAGCCAGAGATGCACCCCGCAGTGGCATCGACAGAGGGAGGAGCCATGGTGGAGGAAGGGCTGACGACTCCAGGGGGCCGACTGACAGAGACGATGCCGACGGAGGAGGAGCCCAGGGCAGAGACGGAGAGCCGCAGAGCGAGGGTGGGACTGAGGACCCGGAGGGCCAAGGCAGAGCTGATGGCTCAGGTGACTGAGGTGCAGGCGGGGATCCGGAAGACTGCGGTTGTGCAGGAGCAACAGAGGACCAAGGTGTAGCTGGCGGGAAGGTGGAGCCCAACTGAGCTAGAGGGATGGAGGGATGAGGAAAACCCGGAGGAGTAGAATCCCATAGCGATGGAGGATCGACAACTGACCAAGGCAGAGCTGGAGGGACGAGGGAATCCGGTGGAGCCAGAGTGATGACGAGCCACGGTGGAGACAAAGGAAGCTAGGAGCCAAGGCGGAGCTCATGGGTCAAAGGACGGAGGTGGAATCCGGGCCTCGGAGGCTGGAAGTGGAAGTCCTCGCGCAAAGGTAGAGCTGGAGACTGGAAGACCTGCAGCGAGACAAAGCTCCAGGATGGCACTGACTGAGGGTGAGCTGAGGGGCTGAGGGGAAACAGCGAAGGCAGCACTGAGGAGACAAGGTGACAGAGCAGCGGAGGTGGGAGAGGGAGGCTGGGTGGGAGTTAATGACAGTTGGGAGGTTCTAGGATGGTGTATGATGCCCACACACACCAAATAGTAACTCCCAGTACCGGGAGTGCTATGGACATGGGAACGATCTCCGAGGTTGTGACAGGACATATAGATAGTTCAGGGCAGACTAACAGTTCAGGGACGTACGTTGCCATCTCAGGAGGAGCAATTGTGGTGTGTGCGGCCCACACACAAAAAGTGGCGACACCCATGAAAGGGAGTGCTATGGACAGGGGAAAGACCTCCATGGTCGTGACAGGACAGAAAGACGATTCAGGGCACACAGACAGTTCAGGCACGACCTCTGTCGTCGTGACAGGACAGACAAACGATGATAGCAGAAGAGTAGATAAATCTGAATATAGATCCATATTTTCCTCAGTCTCAGCTCACCCTCAGTGGTAGAACAGTGGGCGGGGCTTTCCTCCGTGCCCTCGCTGTCCACTGTAACATCCACAGTTGCGTGCGTTGTTGCCGGCTCTCGAACCTTGTCAGACGATTTATGAGGTTCTGACTCCGGAGCAATCCTCAGCCCTGCCCCACTTTCTGGTGATGGCTCGTCGATCGTGGTGACTTTGGCTCTCCATCTGTGGCAGGCTCAGGCAGACGCTCCGTGCAGCTGGGTGGTGATGGCTGGCCTCTGGGTCTGGAGTGGGCCTGGTGACTTCCTCAACGGTGAAGGCTGATCCACAGGATACCAGCACCCACTCCACATAGTCAGCGAAGCTCCCTCGAGGACCCTCCGCAGGCAACTGTCCATGTGTGGTGGTGTTCAGTCTGGCGTACAGGAACGTGCAGAGGCAGTCATCCGGGAAGGTGGTCTGATCGGTTAGACCGAGACATTCCTCCAGGTGTTCCTTGAGGGAGCGATCTCCCTGCTCAGGGCAGGGAAATGGTCCATAACGAATACAAAAAACTGACCAAAATTAAAAAATAAATGGGGTAAATCACACCGCTACTATTTCTTTGATGGTCCGTCCTTCTGGTACGGCTACTCTGACTTAAACACACAATGAAGAAGAAGATGATGATTCCAAATTCCGTAATCCAACAAGGAAATCCAACAAACAGTAATCCAACATACAGAGTACAACAAAGACGCAAAGTTATTGACTCAAGACCGGACAAAACTCAACCGAACAGACAGGAACTTAAAAGCAAAGACCAAACAAGGATAATTAATTAGACACACCTGAACTAAATGAAGAACTCAAATCAGAAACCATGACAAACAAAATGGCAGGAACAGTGAAAACACAAACAAAGCCCATGTGTTTGTAACATATATGTAATTTGCTTATTTTTAAGTTAACCTCATGCCATGTATGCTTTGATATAAAATGCTTGCACTTGCAATACTTGCTTTTTTAGGATGAATAAGCAGCCATAATGAAAGTTTTGTTGATGTTTTGTAATCAACCACAAAGGTTAATAAGAGGGTACACAAAGGGGAAGAGATCATGTTTAAAAATCAAGAGGATACAAAAAAGACAAAGACAAAGACTACAGTAAAGTAAAGAAAGAGTACTAGATGCAGACAGCAATGTAAGTGACAGAGGAAGGACATCCATCTCATAAAGCACAAGTTGCAGAGACTGATACACGTACCACAGGAAGATTGGTTCATACAAGACATGGAGGAGTTGATGTCTAAGATGATATTAGAATTTGCTACCAAGTAGTATAAAAAGACTGGGGATTTAAGCAATCCTCAGATGCTGCCTGCATTAAGCGTGAAGAAGACCTGATGATACCCTATCCGGGAGAGCTTAACAACATTATTCAATACATTTGCAATTAGAAGCCAAAAAAGCTACGTATAATATCTGTGATAAGCTAAACATGTTGCAAGAGAGGTGTCACCACCAACATGTCAAAGCACTTTAATTTAATAGATCGTTAAATATCGCAAACACGATTCAAACACCAACGTGATTCTATTCCTAAATTACAATGATTTGTCTGTATCATTCCTCAACATTTGATGTGTGCGATCACAATGTTGTTTGTTTGTTTGTTTGTTTGTTTGTTTGTTTGTTTATTTATTTATATAGCACCTTACAGGCTACACAGTAGTTCCAAGGTGCTGTACATTACAATGGAAAGCAAAAGAAACAACAACAAGACAATAACATAAAAACATCCATATACTAAAATACCAGGGAGTATAAACATGATCTCAAATGATCCTTAAAAACATTTAAAGTTAAGGAAGATCTAACATCAAGTGGCAGATTGTTCCACAGTCTTGGACCAGCGACGGAGAAAGCACAATCACCCTTCAATTTGAGACATGCACAAGAGAGAGTTAGGAGAAACTTATTTGATGATCTTAGTATTACGCTTGGACTGTGGGGCTTAATAAGCTCAATTAGATATTCTGGTGCCATTCCGTGAAGAGCTTTAAAAACATATATCAAAATCTGATATTGTATCCTAAATTGTACTGGTAACCATCCTAAAAAAGACAATAAGGGAGTAACATGATCTGATTTCCTAGCATTCATTTTGTACTAACTGCAAGCGAGCAACATGTTTATGACAAGTCCCAACATAAAGAGCACTACACTAGTCTAGACGGGAAACAATATAGGCATTGACAATTTTTTCCAGGTCCCTGGCTGGAAGAATTTGTTTCAATTTGGCTATTGCCCTTAGATAGAAGAAGCATTTACGAACCACCGTCTTTATTTGTCGATCAAATATGAGAGATGAGTCAAAAATTACTCCCAAGTTCTTTACTTGATCCTGCAGGTACACCTTCCATGGGCCCAAGTTATCGTTTACCATCTGGCTACCAGCTGTGCGACCAAAAATCATCATTTCTGTTTTATTGTCATTCAAAATAATTGTATATTATTCTGATCACTTGGTTTGTCCATGCAGCGTACGATCACACCAGCGTGATATGAACATTTAAATTTGCGTTCACGCTGCCATTGACCTAAAGAGAGCAGCCGTCATGTATATGAATGAAACAGCTTCACAGTCTTTTCGACCACACATTATCATTATTTCTGTTACAAACACTAAAATCACAGAATATGAATGAAACAGCTTCACAGTCTTTTCGACCACACAGTATCATTATTTCTGTGTTACAAACATTAAAATCACAGAAGTACTGGGATAAAAGTTTATAGTTCAAACAGGGGCGTAAATTTAGTCTAACAGTTAGGGGGGACAATAAACATAATAAATGAATAAATAATCCAGCTAAAATTGTACTTGTAAGGATATGTATACACAGAGGAAAGCCTTACTACTATTAGTGTAACAGGGAGACCGTGCAAAATTAGACAACTTCAAGCTGTTGTTGTTGCGCCATGACAGCGCTCGTGTCCGTTGTAGACATTACTATCCATCACAGTGTTGCCAAGTCCGTGGTTTTCCCGTGGAATTGGGCTACTTTATCACTGTTGCTGCAGGTTGTTTTTCATGTCCGCAGGTTGAAGTGAGCCCAATAACATGTATTTTATCCCCAGGAATGCGATTTTTACCGGGTGACCCCCCTCGAAACGCGGTTAGTTTGGGCTAGTTTTGAATAGCAATTGGGCGGGTTTTGTTGTGAAAACCAGGCAACCCTTTCCATCAAGTAGGTAACGTTATTATTGCTAACATAGCGGATTCATCGAAAAATACATTGGCATCATGTATTAAAGAGAAAATAATAACTTAATCCGATGTTTAAGTGAATAAAATTGCCTTGACAGCCTTACTTACTGGAGTTCCACAACTATTGCCTTTGTTCTGTCTCACCGGACTTGTGTGTGTAGGTGATGTAAAAGAGGAAAGCAGGCATTTGGATCAAAGCACTGTGAGGCAAGGGAGGGGGAGACTCAAAATGTTTCTAAACTTAAAATGCATTTTTGCCCCGTTTGTGTTGTTTTACTACTTACACAGTTATTTAAAGTGTAAAACATTGGTATTTACAATACACAGCGTGGTTTTTAATCATAATTTTAGGGGGACAACCCTCAGATAGACAAAATAAACCCTCAGATTGATAAAATTCAAACGATACCCAACCCTAATCATTTGCTTTGTATTGTAACCAATAAAAATAAGAGATTTTATTGTTACAATTGCCTCCTGTGAGACTTATAACTACAAACTGAGCCTCAAACAAGAATAACCACAAGGGATTCTTCTACATCATTCCCGAAGAACTTCAACCTATAGGCGGGTGAGTACTTCATGGTTAGGCTAGATTTGACTATTCTTACCCCACCTGGAAATTCATAGGGTTAAAGGACACACCAAGTAACAGCATTGATCTAATTAAATAGTTATTTATAGCTAATTCAACCTCCTTTCCTCCCTGCTAGTATCCTCCTTGCCACGGCCAGAGTGGCTGATGGAATCTCCTATCTCCTGTGTTAATGATTCATGGCCCACTGAGCTACCTTCACCAGCATAGCTCCCTGTACTACCACCACCTCCCAGGCTCCCAAGGTTGCTGGTGCCATCCTGAAGGTTTCCTGTCCTGCCCGTTCCTCTCTGTTCACCTGCCACAGCTCCAGGATGCCGTCCCACCCTCCCTGGTTGGATTCTTACTTGCTACTTACGTGTTATTACCTACCAGTGTGATCTTTTCCTTCATTCCTGTTTCCCTTTTGGAGTCTGGAACGACATGTAAGAGAAAAGACAAAGTTAATAGCTCACTCCTACAGTGTTCAAAAGTATGTGTGTGGTGCTGCATACTTCTCTGGACTGTCTTCAATATTCATCTGCTCTGGTTCTTGTTTACCTTCTTCATCTGCCATTGTGTCATTCATCTGTTTGCCAAGAAACTGTTTCTTCAAATATACTCAACTTTGCCATTTGAGTCGGTGTTCCCCTGACAAACAGGGCATGAGTGTAAATATCCATCTTTGATCTTGTAGGTATCTCCACTTCAAGAAGAGAGAACTGTCCGTCTTGACTGCACTTATTTCACTCCTCCCCTCACTGCAGCCGTATACTCTTGCCTAAATTTTAGCCTAAGGCATGTTCAACTTAAAGAGGTGCTGAACAGACCAGACTGTATGATTAAAAATACCACAAGAGAAATAAGGCCTGTTTGAGATTAGCAAAATCTGTGTAGAACCGATTACTGGCAATCACCATGAGATGCATGCTGGTGTCCTAACATTTCACCCTACCCGTTAAGATTGTCCTGCTAGGGCTTACTGTGCATATGCATATCAATATTGCCTCATTTTTGTAATGCTGAACAATACATTATTACTGCATTTGCATTATTGTAAGGGTATGTTTAGGGTTGGGTTAGCTGTACACATTAATAAAGCACAATCTGATAGGTAGCATTTTTTTTTTTGTCAAATTGTGCTCCCTAAAGTTTTAATGGGAGGTAACAGAATCTGACGGGGGAGCACAAATCAAGAAAACACCAGTTAGTACTGTGTGCGAGTGACGTCCGACTGATCCTCAGTCTGACTGATGAGAAGTCAGAACTGTCTATCTTGTATGCACTCCCATAGGAAAGAAAAAATCAAAAGTAAAATCTCTTTAACACCTCAAATATTTATCCTAGACAGAAATGAGGTTACTTTAAGATCGAATTGAGATTTTTGCTTGAATCTCCTGCTTCTCAAACTTGTCTCCTGAGACAGAAACTCTAACACTCTCACAATGGTCTCATTTAAAGCTTTAAAAGAGATCTCAACAACATCACACACTATGCTCAGACATTTCTACTAGTCTAAAGACTTTGTTGGTCTCATATTTGTCTCTTGCACACTATGCTTAGATTTTTATCCTTAGCTAAAGACTCTGGATCTCTCACATTTGTCTCTTTTAAAGCTTTAGAATAGATCTCAACAACATCACACACTGTGGTCAGATTTTTCTCCTTAGCTAGACTCTGGATCTCTCACATTTGTCTCCTTAAAAGTTTAGTTTAGAGATCTCAACAACTTTACAAAGTGTGCACCACCCAGTCAACAATTTGATCTCACAATGATGTCACTATGAGCTCACATGATTCTCATGATGTGGTCACATTAGGCTTGGTTGAGATGTGCAATATCTGCGCAAAACCGATGACCGGTGATCACCGCGAGATGCATGCCGGTTAGAAAAGTGTCCGAGTTACGTCCGACTTGCTCTGATGTCATGCTGATGTTTGCCAAAAAACTCTTGCGACAGCGAGGCGGCTGTGTCGGATTGCGCAGTCGCGCACAGTTGCTCTCCACCGACTGCGCTGCTCAAAATCATGATGAGAAACGACTGACTGACGACAAAGCTTAATTCTCATTGGTTCAGACAACCGTGATGCTGCGTTCTTTTCTCAAATGTTTTATTTTTTTATCTGATTTCATGTGATTATGTGTTTAAATTATGCATGAATGTTCCCAAACACTATGACAGTGCGATCTCTGTGTGAGATATGTGATTGTTGTCATATTTCTATAAAAATCTAAAATACATGTTTGTATTCAAGTAAAAACAGATGATAAATACGCCTTTCATATGAAATTAAATAGCAAGCACTTTGAGTGTCTTGTTCGTCATATTTATTTTCATATAAAGGCAACAGAACTGAAATCATATCATGTTTATCAGCAGCACAGCACATGAGTGAGAATAATGCGATATCCGCCTTTGATCTCGTAGGTATCTGTTCCACTTCGAGAGGGCAGAACTGTCCGTCTTGACTGCACTTATTTCACTCCTCCCCTCACCTGCAGCCGCTTCGAGAGGTCAGAACTGTCCGTCTTGACTGCACTTATTTCACTCCTCCCCTCACTGCAGCCGCCTGCTCTCGCCTACATTTCAGGTGAGGCGAGGTGCATCTCAAACAAGCCTAATGTGTGGGTCACAGTGAGCTAAAAGTGTAACCACACAGCACACTCACTGTGTTCTCATACTATGTTCACAATGTGAGGTCACAGCATCGCTCATACTTGTGAGCTCACCTTGTGAGACCACTGTCATATCATTGTGTTAAACTCATTCTGTTAGTTTAGTTTGAGTTAACTGTGATCTAAAATGTATCTAATAATTTGGTCAGTAATATCACAAACATGTAGAATTTCATCTTTTATTTCCTTCAAAGTATTTCTACAATTCAGTTTCCTTGTTTATATTGATTTATTTTCAGTTTGGTGTTGGCATCTGACAAACATTTAAATTTGACAGACACATTCTGCTTCTGCTGTTGTTCTGGTGACTCCTTTTCAATTCTTAACTTCTATTTCTTTGTCCCCTTGGAAAGACTTGACACATCCTGAAACACAGAGAACAATATGTCATTGCAATCAGTTACTAACAACCTAGCAGGTTAAAATAACTATTAGTTAAACAAAATATGAAACAAATCATGCATCCATGCTTCCACAAAACATGCTTGTATAGTTACTGAAATATGATCCTAAGTTAGTTATGTAGTCTAGTAATGATCTGATATGGGAAGTATAACAAATCATACATACTGATATGCATCCTAAAGCCAGAGACACACTTAACGCTGAAACTGAAGCTGAAACATTCTAAGACTGAACTGAACACACTTATTATTTTAAATGCTGAATGTAAACACCGACTGAATGCAAGTGGCTCTGACGCATTTGGGTGTGATCAGTTGTAAGTATCAAATTACATTCATAATCAGCCTTACAGTTGTGTAGTGTATGCTTCCACAAAACATGCTTGTATAGTTACTGAAATTTGATCCCGAGGTAGTAATGTAGTCTAGTAATGATCTGATTTGGGAAGTATAACAAATCATAAATACTGATATGCAACCTAAAGCCAGGGACACACTGAACGACTAACTGAATCATTCTAAGACTGAACTGAAAACACTTATGATTTTAAATGCTGACTGTAAACACCAACTGAACGCAAATGGCTCTGATGACTTTTGGGTGTGATCAGTTTTAAGTATCAAATTACATTCATAACCAGCCTTACAGTTGTGTAGTGTGTTCCTGGCTTAACTAATTCTACATCTCAGCTGGCAAGATGGCTGGTTCACATGTACCTGGCTAACACGTGTACCTGGCTAATTTGCTAACATGGGGCCAGGCCACAGTGCATATTGGCATTATAATATCATATCAGGGTATGTGAATAGCAATTAAAGAAACCACTCGCCATTTCTCCAGTGTAACAATTCCACGAACAGTCCCTAACACAAATGTACATCACAATAGTTCTTCTTCTTCTTCTTCTTCCGACTGAAAGCATGCTTCACTGACATTTTGAGCCGAGTAAAGAACTAAATTTCACGATGACAGAGAACAACTGGGCCCGTTACCGACCCAACTTCTCCCTACATTATTTCTTCTTCTTCTTCTTCTCTCGAGTTTTTTGGCGGATTGGCAAACCAACGTTAAAGGTGCATGTCCGCCACCTACTGGTCTGGAGTGTGAAACGTACACGGTTCAGCTATGAATTATTCAACTATTATAGATAAATAATAATAAATAAATAAATATATATATTATAATAATAATAAAATAAAACAATTTTTGATGTAAATAAATACAAAATTCCAAACTTCAAACTCTTTCCATTAATCTTGTCTTTTTTTAAATACTTAAACAATTCTCCATATATTCTTGATTGCATTACCCCATAACCTAATAGTGTCTTTAGAGATATACTAATTCCCATCAGTTCCAGTTCTTGGAACATCTGATGTCTTTCCCTTTCATACGCTATACATATTAAAAGAACATGCTCAACTGTTTCTGGTAATCCACATTTATCACAATTGCCTGTTTCATGTTTCCCTATTATGTGCAAACTGTTATTTAATGCTACATGTCCTATTCTCAATCTAGATAAGATAACCTCCTTCCTTCTATTTCCATAACTTACTCTCTCTTTAGCAACACGCTCCTGGATCTTAAATAAATGCCTCCCTTTTCTTTAATTTTCCCAATTTTTTTGCCATTTCTTTTCAACTTATATATATCAATCTCTTTATTTCAGTTTTACTTATTGTAATTTGGAATTCAACTTGTGGTTGTTCCAGGGTCTTCTTTGCAAGCTGATCAACTCTCTCGTTCCCCTCTACTCCAACATGAGCCGGCACCCAAAGAAAATAAACCAATAACCTTAACTGCCTTATCCTATAAATACTCTGTAGAATTTCATATAATATGTCCTGTCGTGCTTCTGATTTTCCACTCCGTAAACTTGCCAGAGCCGCCATTGAATCTGTACAAACCAGAACTGTATTAGGCTGGACCTCTTCAACCCACTGCAGTGCAAGACATATAGCTAATAATTCAGAAGTATATACAGATACATGATCAGAAACTCTTCTAGCAATTTTGATATTGAATTTAGGTATATATATTGCAGCTGCTGTTCTTCCAGTCCCTGGGTCTTTAGATCCATCTGTGTATATCTGCAATACTGAATAATATGTTTGATTTATATATTTTTGCACAACTGAAACGATTGGGATGTTCATGTCAATGCTTTTTATCTCTTTATGAATGTTTAAATCAACAAATGGCATTGGAAACAACCAGGGAGGTATCGCCGGAATCGCCACTGATGGTGCAATATCAATCTCATCAAGACCCATTCTCTGTGCTTCCTTCCCAACAATCCAGCCAAAACTTACAAATTCTTTACATTCATACTCCCAACATTCTCTTAAAATATTCTTGACTGGGTGACTTTCCGAGTGACCCTTAATGCTAGTCCAGTATGTCATCATCAGCTGAAGTCTGCGTAACTCTAGAGGCAGTTCTCCCATTTCAACCTGTAATGATACCACAGGAGATGACCTGAATGCTCCGCAACAAATTCGCATTGCCTGCGTTTGTATCTTTTCAATCTTTTTAATCCAAGTTTTATTTGCAGAATTATACACCATACAACCATAATCAATGTTGGTTCTTATTACTGCTTTATATATTATTTCCATTGATTGACGCCTAGCCCCCCATTCAACTCCAGATAAGCACAGTTACTGCAATATTGTTGTTGTCAACTAACACCGGAATGCTAGTATTCCTCTGAATTCCTCCCATTTTCCTGATCATACCCCACAGTTCATTAATTTCAATTTCTACCCCAATTTTATTACAAAACTCTCTCCAATAATTTTTCTTTGCTCTTCTAATTTCTCTCCTCACCATTGCCTGAGCTCTTTTATAATTAATAAAATCAGTGAACACTAGCGATTATCTTGCTTTCCTAAGGGCTTTATTTCTGTTACAAACTAATTTACTACATTTTTCATTCCACCATGGGACCGCTTTTCTTCTGTTTTTAGATTTGTTTTTGCCAATTACCTCCTCTGCTGTATTTCTCTGCTGTATCTTAAACTTCCATCTTGGATTTCTCACCACTTCCACTTTTGTTATGTCCACCCAACAACAACAATAGGAAAATGATCACTTCCTATAGAACTTTGCTTCATTACATTCCATTCACACTTTACAGCTAAATTATCAGACACTAATGTTAAATCTAATGTTATTTATGGCTGCAATATAACAAAGAGTGAAAAATTGAAGGGGGTCTGAATACTTTCCGTACCCACTGTATATTCCTTAAATTCTTGACCATTTGCAATAAGACTTCTGGCATTCCACTGTAAAATTATAAATACCATTAAGATCCACCACATCCTGATTGCGAGCTTGTTACATAAACTTTTAGATTTTAATTTATCATGTCTACAGAAATACCCTTTATCTCCAAATACTTTTCAGCTGCTTTGATTATTATCTTGATTCTTTCTGTCCGGCTATCAGTTTGAGCAGAAAAGTTGACAACTTCTGCCATAAACGACACAAATTACACTTTGTCTGTGATCTTTGATATCTCTTTCTTTTCATCCTGTTTGTTTTTCATTTTTTGTTCAGGTAATGATACCCTACTACTCCCTTCTTAATTCTTCTTTCCAACTTTCTTTAGCGCTTCAGAATACGATATCCCTTCCTCGACTCTGACCGCCTGAACTTGCGCTACCTGCTTCCTCACCTTACATCCTCTGTATCCCGCACTGTGCTCTCCTCCGCAATTACAGCATTTGGGACTAATTTCTTGCCCACATTGACCATATTCATGTTCACCCCCACATCTTGCGCATCTCTGTTTACCCCTGCAAACTGCCACCACATGCCCTTACCTTTGACACTTATAACATCTCAGAGGAGGAGGAATATATGGCCTGACCATATAACTTACAAATCCTAAGAAGACTCTGCTAGGTAGCTTATTTTCATCAAAGTGAATCATGACTGAGAGACTGTCAATTTTTTCATTGTTTCTAGTACACTTCAATCGTTTCACGTCGAACACTGTCGCTCCAGTTAAATTTTTCTTAATCGTTTCAACTTGAACATCAGGAGATACTCCTGATATTACTCCTTTAACCCGTCTTTTGTCTTCTGGAATTGAACAAAAAACTTTTTGTCCTAGAACCGATTTTATTCCTAAAGCCACTTTTTGTTGTCTGTTATCATTACAAAACAACAAAAGTCTACCTTCTCTTAAAGTCTTAACACTTTCCATCATTCCGATCTTTTCCTTCAGTGCTTTAGACAGTTTCAACGGGTTAATTGCATTCAAAGATCCAGCAGCAAACTTCATCAATACCTTACACTCTTCTTTTCTTTTCCTTGACATATGACTTCCATTCTCACTGTCTGTTTCAGATATATTTCCACTAATTTTCTTTCTTTTCCTATTTACCACTACATTCCATTCATCTCCATTACCTCCACTTTCCGCGCCACACAATTCATCCTCCATTTCCGGATCACTTCCGGAATCAACGCCACTTCCATGCACGCATGTCACAGACCACACACCAAATCACTTTATTCCCTATATTCCCACCAATATTTTCCAATACATTTAAACTCAACTTCTCGCATGGATTGTAGAAATTAATTACTTTATAACTTTGTATCCCTTCCCATACTTCCACCACTACTACCTCTTGCTCCACATCTCTTACAATATTTCTAAACCCAATTCCTTGTTTAATGAAAGTAGCTACCCCACCTCCATTCCCTTGTTTCCTATCTTTCCGAATTATTGTATATCCTTGTAATGTAAAATTCAACTGTGGCTTAAGCCAAGTTTCTTGTATACATATTATATCTGGGCTGCTTTCTTTCTTGGATATATATTCTTTAAATTCTTGACCATTTGCAATAAGACTTCTAGCATTCCACTGTAAAATTATAAATACCATTAAGAGCCACCACATCCTGATTGCGAGCTTGTTACATATACTTTTAGATTTTCATTTATCATGTCTACCTTTATCTCCTTTATCTCCAAATACTTTTCAGCTGCTTTGATTATTATCTCGATTCTTTCTGTCCGGCTAGCAGAACAGGCAGAACAGTTGACAACTTCTGCCATAAACGACACAAATGTCACTTGTCTGTGATCTTTGATATATCTTTCTTTTCATCCTGTTTGCTTTTCATTTTTTGTTCAGGCAATGATACCCTACTACTCCCTTCTTCATTCTTCTTTCCAACTTTCTTTAGCGCTTCAGAATACGATATCCCTTCCTCGACTCTGACCGTCTGAACGCCTGCTTCCTGCTTCCTCACCTTACATCCTCCGTATCCCGCACTGTGCTCTCCTCCGCAATTACAGCATTAATTTCTTGTTTCTTGCCCACATTGACCATATTCATGTTCACCCCCACATCTTGCGCATCTCTGTTTACCCCTGCAAACTGCCGCCACATGCCCGTACCTTTGGCACTTATAACATCTCAGAGGAGGCGGAATATATGGCCTGACCATATAACTTACAAATCCTAAGAAGACTCTGCTAGGTAGCTTATTTTCATCAAAGTGAATCATGACTGAGAGACTGTCAATTTTTTCATTGTTTCTAGTACACTTCAATCGTTTCACGTCGAACACTGTCGCTCCAGTTAAATTTTTCTTAATCGTTTCAACTTGAACATCAGGAGATACTCCTGATATTACTCCTTTAACCCGTCTTTTGTCTTCTGGAATTGAACAAAAAACTTTTTGTCCTAGAACCGATTTTATTCCTAGAGACACTTTTTGTTGTCTGTTATCATTACAAAACAACAAAAGTCTACCTTCTCTTAAAGTCTTAACACTTTCCATCATTCCGATCTTTTCCTTCAGTGCTTTAGACAGTTTCAACGGGTTAATTGCATTCAAAGATCCAGCAGCAAACTTCATCAATACCTTACACTCTTCTTTTCTTTTCCTTGACATATGACTTCCATTCTCACTGTCTGTTTCAGATATATTTCCACTAATTTTCTTTCTTTTCCTATTTACCACTACATTCCATTCATCTCCATTACCTCCACTTTCCGCGCCACACAAGTCATCCTCCATTTTCGGATCACTTCCGGAATCAACGCCACTTCCATGCACGCATGTCACAGACCAGGGCTGCGTTCAGCCCCGACAAAAACGGTGCAAAACGTTTTTTAAACGGAAACGGTGATGCGTTGAACACCCTGTTCTGATGACGCAAGAGTTGACAGTCACTGCCCTTGCCGTCCAGAATAAAAGAGAACATTCCAATTCGAGTGAAGGGATTTGTGGAAACTGTGGTTCCTAATTATTGTGATCCAACATTTGCCTCGCATTTCAGGATGAAAAGACAAACATTTCAGGTGAAGAATTATCCACTTCTTAACGTTACCTCCAAGACTGTGTTATGATCTATATGACCTTATTATTTTTATTGTGAGTATTAGGCTTATCATTATTGCTGATCACTGTTGTTGTGCTATGATATTGTAATATTTACCATTATATAATCAGAGGCGTATAGAAAAGTTTATGAAAGTGTCATTCCATAATACAATAGCAAAATATATAAATATGTATAGTATCTTTATGTTACATTAATCAGTATTTAGCACACCTTCCTAAGGAAAGGATATGGACCAGAAGACATTGCAATTACTAAATGATATTTAGACAGACTTAAAGAAGTTCCAGGTCAATACTTGTGCCCTTATTATTTCAGTTATTTTGCCTTTAATGTAAATAAACGTGCAAACAATATACTTGCTATTGTGAATTTATTTGGATGTTAATTACATTGTGTGAGCTGTCTCTTTAATACCGCGTGGTTTACATACATGTTGCTGCTGATTGGGCTGACATGTTTGACACACCCACCAAACAAGAGAAAACGCATCTCAAACCCCGTTGCACACCGTTTCCAGGAAACATGTCGTTCAAACCGGAAACCGTAGCAAAACGGTGCACACCGGTTTGAGCTTGAACTTGCCCCAGCTGTTGCCAATCCGCCTCCCGCACTCCCAACGACCGATTGGTCTTCCTCCTCTCCCCTTCTTCTTCTTCTTCTTAAGCATTTTTGGCGGTTGGCAAACCAGCTAATAGGTGCTTTACCGCCACCTGCTGGGCTGGAGTGTGGAACAAAAGTCTGGCTAAGAAAGATAACGGGAGAAAGAAAAGAAAGAAAGAAAAAAATGCCTATATGATCTTCATATTCATTCTAGTAGACCTGTCTCTTTCAGATATGAAATGAACTGTACATATGTTTTCCTTAGTGCTGTTCCAAGTATATTTTCCAAAGTAAATTTATGTTTATATTGTTTCAAATACTACTTTTAATATTATTCTCTTATTTTCATATGCATGACATTCTATTGTTATATGTTTTACTGATTCAGGTTGTGTACATAAACCATTTGTGTGTTTACCTATTAAATGCAGAGTCTTATTGAGCCCTGTATGTCCTATTCTGAGATGAGTAATGACTGTTTTAAAATCTAATGACCAATTTTTACGCATTTCTCTTCCTACACCGACTTTGCTTTGAATATTATAAAAATGTCTTCCTGTATCATTAATATACCAGTATTCCTGCCATAGATTTTGTGTATGTACCTTTATATTATAGTCTTGGCTTCAGCTTTACTTATGTAACCTGTAGATCTATTGTTTGGGATTTAAGAGATTGTTTTGCTAAAAGATCTACCTCTTTGTTTCCTTTCACACCTACATGCGCAGGAACCCAGATAAATGATACATTCGTACCATTATTATGTAATCTAAGGATTATTTGATATATTTCATTTAAAATGTCGAGTCTACATGATTTCCCAGATCCAATACTCATGAGAGCAGATAAACTATCAGATGCTAATACTACATTGTTTTTATTTCTATTTGCAGTTTCCATGTCAGATTTTCGTCTAAAAGAACCCCAAGAAATCGAATTACCCTAACTTGTTCAAGTTCTTGGTCATTTAACTTTAATGAAATTTTCTGATGATTCTTAGAAAAATAAATTACCTGTGATTTTGTTACTGATATTTTAAAACCCCACTTATGTGACCACTTTTCCACTGCAATAATTGCTGTCTGCATTTTCTTTTGCACATTTCTTCCCCTTATCCAAAGGGGCCCGTCATCTGCATATAATGATTTTCCTATATTGTGATAAATTTCTTCTAAAACGTCATTAATCATTATATTAAACAATAGCGGACTGCATACACTACCTTGCGGTGTACCATTTTCTAAAGAGTGCATACCTGAGTAATCCTTTCCAACCCTTACTTCAATTGTCCTATCAAATAAAAAAAATCTAATACCCAATTATACATCCTACCACCTATACCTAATTTATTTAACTTAATAAGGAGTCCCTCTTTCCATAGCATATCGTATGCTTTTTCGATGTCAAAAAACACAGCTATTACACTCTCTTTATTTGTTTGAGCTTTCCTAATTTCTGATTCAAGACATAACATAGCATCCATAGTATTTCTTCCCTTTCGGAATCCACTTTGATATGGTGAAAGCAGGTTTTTCTTTTCTAACATGAATGGTAGTCCATCCTTCCATCCTTCCATGAATGTTAGTCAATCCTTCCATTGTCCTGTTACCATCTTTCCATTGTTTTCCCTAACTGAGAAGTTAATGCTATTGGTCTATAGCTTGAGGAATTAGACAAATCATTTCCAGGTTTTAAAACTGGTACTATAACAGACTGCTTCCATACTGTAGGTATTTTTCCTGTTTCCCATATCGTATTAAACAGTTTTAAAATTATATCAAGCATACTATCTAACAGATATTATCTTTTCCCGGAGATGTTTTCTTTGCATTTAAAATAGCTTTCTTTAATTCAGACATAGTAAAAGTTTAATCAGTATCATTCTCTATCTGTAACGAATTCAGTCCACTGAAGGCGAGCATAGTGAGAACCCAAGTGCAGTTTTATTTACAGTGTGATCCAAACATCCAAACAATAATCCAAACAAGATACACAGACTTGACTTGACTTGATGAGGCATGAACAGACTAGACTCACCGACACCGGGTTACAACATCAATACACGACGAAGACTATGGAAACATGATGGCTACTTATATCAGACAATGAGGGTCACATGACAAGAGCACACCAATGGGAAACAAGACACATGACTAAGACTACCAACTCTGGAGCGCAGTGTGCAGCCCACACGCTCAAAATGGTGACCGCCATTACAGGAAGGGCAGCAGAGTGTAGCATGACCTCTAAGATGGTGGGGATTGATAGCGCTGGCGTTACCGGGATGCCTGCAGCTCGCACCGACATCAGAGGTGGGTCCATCACACTAGCAATCAGACCTTTCAGTACAAGCCCAAGCTCCGCGTCCGACTCAGGTGTGGCGGCCATCTTGGCCAGGGACTCAGGCGTTTCAGCCATCTTGGCCGGGGACTCAGGCGTGGCAGCGCAGGTGTGCGATGAATGAATGAGTGGTGTTCGTTGACTGCGGGGAACATAGATGTGACTCGGGGGACACTCCGGCGGAGCAGGATCGGAGACACTGGCTGCTGCGATGTCGTCGTCTAGGGTCCATTGGATCGGGCTAACAATGAGCTCAGTGGGGATGATAGTCTCTGGATTCTCGGGTTGTTCGTCTGGAGCATGAAGTCTTGAAAGGGCATCTGCTTTGGTATTTTTCGTCCCGGGACGATAGGAGATGGTGAAATTAAACCGGGTGAAAAACAAAGCCCACCTGGCTTGTTTGGGGTTTAATCTCTTTGCCTCACGAAGATATTCCAGATTCCGGTGATCCGTATAGACTATAAACGGATGATGAGCTCCTTCAAGCCAGTGCCTCCATTCCTCCAGGGCGAGCTTGATGGCGAGTAGTTCTCTATTCCCGATGTCATAGTTTTGCTCCGCCGAGGTTAATTTCCAGGAGAAGAAGGCACATGGATGGAGTTGAGGTGGGTTGCCCTGCTGCTGTGATAGGACGGCTCCTACTCCGGATGTGGAGGCGTCAACTTCAACCACGAATGGTCTTTTTGGATCGGAATGCACCAGGAGTGGAGCCGTGGTGAACGCCTCTTGGAGTTGTTTCATGGCTGTGGTGGCTTCGGAGTTCCAGGAGAGAGACTTGGGCTTGCCTTTCAGGAGATTTGTTAATGGTGCCATGATAGAACTGTAGTTCAGGATTAATCGACGGTAAAAGTTGGAGAAACCTAGGAATCGTTGGAGTTCTTTAAATGGTGGATGGGAGGGGCCAGGTCTTGATTGCTTCCACCTTCCTCTCGTCCATCTTTATGACATGAGCACTGATGTGATAACCTAGGAACTTGATGGACAGTTGATGGAAGGTGCATTTCTCAGCGTTGAGATATAATTGATGTTCACTGAGCCGTTGGAGGACCTCCGAGACGTGCTGGCGATGTTCGGCCTCGTTCCGGGAGTACACTAGGATGTTGTCGATGTAAACCAGCACAAAGCGGTGGAGGTACTCCTGGAACACCTCATTCATGTAGCCCTGGAATACGGAGGGGGCATTGACAAGACCATACGGCATCATCAGATATTCATAGTGTCCTGTGGGTGTCACGAAGGCTGTCTTCCACTCGTCCCCCTCACGTATCCGGATGAGGTTATACGCACTCCGGAGGTTCAACTTGGTGAAGATCTTGGCCCCACGAAGCTGTTCCAGAGCGGATGGGATGAGAGGAAGGGGATATCTGTACTTGACAGTGATCTTATTGAGGGACTCAAGCCTCCGTCCTTCTTAGCCACGAAGAAAAAAATGGAAGCAGCAGGGGACGTGGACGATCGGATACATCCTTGTTGTAGAGCCTCAGAAATGTACTCCTCCATGGCCTTCTGTTCAGCGATGGAAAGTGAGTAGATTTTACCTTTGGGCACTGGTTCATCAGGAAGAAGGTCGATGGCACAGTCCCATGGTCTGTGAGGTGGTAATTGGGAGGCTCGTGTCGGGCAGAATACATCACGGAAGGGGGCGTAGTCGGTGGGAATGATCCTTTCCCTGTGGAGCTGACCGACTTGTAACCAGATGGGACCCACACAATATCGAACTCTTCCTCTCACAAGGGACTTGCCGGTTATCGATTGGATCTTGTACGAGATGTCATAGAGTCTCTTCTTAAGTTGGAGTTGGTTACATAAGTCGGTGGAAATGAAGTTGCCGGCTGACCCAGAGTCGAGGAGGGCATAGACTAAAACACAATGAAGAGGAGTGGCAATCTGAACAGTAGTGGTTAGAGGTTTTGTATTGACTGAAGAGGTAGAAACCACACTCACCACGGGTCTTGGAGGATGAATGGGACATGCCCTTATTACATGTCCGTCCTTGCCGCAGTATAAGCATAATCCCTCGGTCTGCCGGCATTGATGTTCCTTCGACGAGAGGCGGGCATTGTCGATCTGCATAGGTTTGGGATGTGGTTCTGGAGGACTTGGGTATTCTGGCTGGCGGAGAAAGTTGGCTAGCTTTTGGCACAAATGTTTCTCCATACAGCTCTGAATCCGATTGGCAACACGGATGGAGAGTTGAAGGAAACGTTCTAGCCCCATAGTGTCGTCGTAGGCGGAGAGATGCAACCGGAGCGAGGGCTCCAATCCTTGACGGAAGGTGGTCAGCAGGGAGCGCTCGTTCCAACCACTAGAGGCGGCTAAGGTACGGAAACGGAGAGTATACTCTTTAATAGACTTCTGACCTTGTTTTAAATGATATAACTGCTCACCAATTGTAGCATCTCCAGCGGGCCGTCCGAAAACTTCTCGGAAATGAGTGAAGAAAGCCTCCAGGGTTTGTGTGGCCAGACCGTTCTTATGCCATAATGACTTCGCCCATTGTAGCGCTCAACCTGTTAACAAGGTTAGAACATATGCAATTTTAGCTCTTTCTGTGGGGAAGCGATGTGGTTGCATCTCTAATACGAGAGAACACTGCATGAGAAAGCCATTGCATTCCTCCGCCGAGCCAGAGTAGGGCACTGGATTGACCATGGGACTGGCAGGGTAGATCGGGGCCGAAGAAGAAATACTGGGTGCAGGATCCGAGGCAGGTGCTGGTGCAGGCGTCATGGTGGTTTGACTGAGAACTCTTCTCATAGCATCCACCAGCTCCTGGAATGGGTCAGTGTCTGTTTGATTCATGATGGTTGTGACAGTCAGGTGTGTGTGATTAGTATTACGGTGATTGTGAGCGCTGATAGGTGAAAGAGCCTGGCGTGTCCGTGACATAGAGACTCTGGATCTCTCACATCTGTCTCCTCAAAAGTTTAGAAGAGGTCTCAACAACATCACACATTGTGCTCAGATTTTTCTCCTATACTAAAGACTTGAGAGCGCTCACATTTGCCTCCTCAAATTAGTCAATTAATAATCAAGACTGAGTCATAAGCCTTTTATGTGCCTTTCAGCAAAGAAAGCTCCAGGGTTACTTTTTCTGTAGATCAGTTTTGATTAAGGCATCCGGTACATTACTATTTCAAACAACAAATTATGTGCCTAAGTACATAAACATTGTCCCAGTGCTTGAAGTGGAAAAAAAAAGTGCCGGTATTCACATATTTGACTCAGGCGCAAGTGGGTGACCTAGAAAAAGTTTTGGGGTCCTGAACATTCTGCGGTGAGCAAGAAAGAGAGATATGCCATGTTTGTTCTCCGTTTTGTTTTGTTTATTACAGATGAACCTGATCTTCATTTAATTACGCTTGTCTATGGTCTCGTATTTCAAGTGTGCAACACTCTACACTGCTCACATAATCCTGTTGGATGTTTATTAATTTTAAAGTTTTATTCAACATGTGACCAACCCTTAATCTTGATTTACTGTTATTTTATGTACAACTATTCATTTCTTTTGATTCAAGGGCATTGTGAAAGACATAGCACTATCAGGCGCAAGTGGGGCAGCTAGAAAAAGTTTTGGGGTCCTGAACATTCTGCGGTGAGCAAGAAAGAGAGATATGCCATGTTTGTTCTCCGTTTTGTTTTGTTTATTACAGATGAACCTGATCTTCATTTAATTACGCTTGTCTATGGTCTCGTATTTCAAGTGTGCAACACTCTACACTGCTCACATAATCCTGTTGGATGTTTATTAATTTTAAAGTTTTATTCAACATGTGACCAACCCTTAATCTTGATTAGGAGGGTGGTGAAGCGGAGGCGGAACAGGGGGAGGGATGGAGGGCCAGGTCCACGTGGAAGTGGAGAGACCGGGGACTGAGGCAGAGTAGGCAGAGCGGAGAACCAGGGTGGAGCCGGTAGAGCAGGTGGGGTTGAGAACCACCACAACTGAGCAGACTGCTCCGAAGATCCCCACGGCGGAGCAGGACAGGAGACCACCAGGCCGAAGCAGACAGAGCAGAAGACCACCACGATGGAGCAGACTGGACAGGAGCCCACCAGTAGCAGAAGACCGCCAGGCCGGAGCAGACAGAGCAGAAGACCACCAGGGCGGAGCAGACGGGACAGAGGCCCACCAGGGCAGAGCAGGCGGAGTAGAAGCCCACCAGGGCGGAGCAGAAGACCTCCACGGCGGAGCAGACAGAGCAGGAACCCACCAGAGCGGAGCAGACGGGACAGAAGACCTGCAGAGCATAGCCACCACGACAGAGCAGATGGAGCATTGGCCCACCACAGCGTGTCGGCAGACCACCACAGCGGACCAGAGTGATCAGGAACCCATGGCAGGGACTGAGGCCTAGGGAAAACTGAAACATAGGAGATAGACAGTGCATTTACGGTCTCAAGGACTGAGGCAGGAAATACAGTGGGCTTATTTCTGGTCTCTTTAGGCATGGCTGACAGTGCTAAAAGTTCAGTGTAGGTCTCCTGGAGAGTTGCTGGACAGACAGTTCATAATTAGACTCAAGAGCAGATTTGAGACAGACGGTTCAAAGTTAAATTCATTAGTCGAAACAGGACAGACAGATCAAAATCAGATTCAACGGCAGCATTGACACAAACAGACAGTTCACACTCAGCCTCCATGGTTGGTTCAAACCAGAAAGTGAGTTCACAAACAGCCTCCATAGCCATGACAGGACGGGCAGAGAGTTCACAGACGGCCTTCATAGCCGTAACAGGACAAGCAAAGAGCTCAGACGACCTCCCTGGCGGGAACAGAACAGGCAAAGAGTTCACAGGCGGCCTCCATAGCCATGACAGGACGGGCAGAGAGTTCACAGACGGCCTTCATAGCCGTAACAGGACAAGCAAAGAGCTCACAAACGGCCTCCATAGCCGTGACAGGACGAGCAGAGAGTTTGCAAACAGCCTCTATAGCCATGACAGGACAGGCAGTGAGTTCACAGACAAAAGTCTATTAGCACACAGTCTGGCAAATCAGAATGACACGCAATGTCCAGAAACTCTTGAATATAGCCTTCAAGCGGGACGTGTACCCTGCTTTAAGGCTAATAATAGTTTGGCAGTGTCCATACCTGGCCAATGTCCACGGGAAAAGCTGCTGGATCCTTGTGTGGCCGAGTATTCTGTTATGAGACGAGAGACATGCGGATCCATATGCAAGCTTTTATTAAGAGACGTGGTTTTAACAGGCATGGGTCAGACAATGGCAAACAGGTATATCGAAGGCAAGGCAAGAGATAAATCCAGGTAGAAGGCAAAGGTCCAGGCAGGGGCAAACAGAGTCAGAAACAGCAAGCAAAGGGTTAATCCAAGATACGTGGCGTGAATCAGAGACCAGGAAAACAGACTAGGCAAGACTAAGACAAGACTAAGAATACTATGAAAACTTAAACAGGCTCGGTAAGGTAGCTATCCGCTAAACAGGGATAATCGCAAAACAATACACAAGACTAAAACAGAAAACACGGAATGGCTTGGTAAGGCAGCTAACACTAGGAGAGTGAAAAATGCAGAACAATACTCGGCGACTAGAGCAGGATCAGGGTAGGTGTTATATAGTGTGTGTAATAGCATTCAGGTGAGCGTGTAATTGGTTTCAGGTGTGAGTGTAATCAGTGCAATGGAACATGGGAAATGTAGTCCAGGGTGATGTGTAACAAACAGTCTGTGTGATGCGAGAGTCAATATCATGGAAGGGCGACCTCTGGAGGCAAGTGGATGGAAATTCATGGATCGGATTCGTGACAGTATGTAATGTGTGCTGTAGGTGCAAAACTTTTAGTAATCTTATCCAAGATCTTATCCCCGGTGACCGATATTTAAACTGCCTCCTCTCAACCTGCTCAAAATTTTAAACTCATAATGAGCTCATGCATTACTCACACTGTGAGGATCACAGCGCGAGGATAGTTTGAACACACAATGAGCTCACATACTACTCACACTGTGAGGATCACAGCGCAAGGATCGTTTGAACTCACAATGAGCTCACATACTACTGACACTGTGAGGATCACAGTGCGAGGATTGTTTGAACACACAATGAGCTCACATACTACTCATACTGCAGTGGTGGACAGTAACGAAGTAGTTTTACTTCGTTACTGTACGTAAGTACATTTTTCAAGTATCTGTACTTTACTGGCAGTGTCTGATTCATGAACAAACTGATTCTTTTCAATTAACCCGTTAAATCGGTTCGCAAATCGCACCAAACGATTCATTCACGAATTGTAATGATCCGATTGCAGCTGTTCTCGAGTCAACAACTCACTGATTCAAATTATCCATTTAGTGCGAGTCTCCAGTGAACTAAATTCACAAGAACCGGGAGATCTTGTGAGCGCGCGCGCCAGTCTGACGCTGTTAAAAGTAAGTTACTAATGTTGAATTTTAGGATTAATTATTGTAACTGAAAATCATATTTAGGTCAAAGCTGTCAGTTGTTTGTGAACTAAATCTGCTGTAAAGGGTGATCTGTTTAAGCCCACTGAAATGCTTGAATGCAGACAAATTGACATCAGAGTCTCTCTGTTTTAGGTCAAAAAACATTAAAATAACACAGATTAAATAAAATAACTCATGCACATTCATCTTCCCCACTGCTGTAACGTTAGCAGTTTTACTAAAATGCTGTGCATTTAGCCCTATGTGACGTCTGTTTTTATATTGTTTGTCAGCACATTTAGCTTGCTGGTGCTAAATTGAGGTCATTTTTTTTCAAAATAAAGTCCAAATATTTTTATTCATCCAAGATATTTTCCTTATTATATTAATTATTTCCTTATTGGTTATTTTGGGAAAAATTTTGAGCAGTACGATTATAAAAAAAATATGCTAATATAAAATTAAGTGATAAAAGTAGCCTATATAAAACTGCAAAATAAACATTCATCTATCGGTATTTTTTACTTAAGTACATAAAAAATCAAGTACTTTTGTACTTTCACTCGAGTAAAATTGAAAACTGAGTACTTTTACTTTTACTGGAGTAATATTTTATTATACGGATCTGTACTTTTACTCAAGTACTTGATTTGTGTACTTCGTCCACCATTGACACAGACAAAGAATATCCAAAACAGCGGCAGGAAATTGGAACGCAGGAAAACGGGAGACAGCACACACTGCACAAGAAAACAAATGGATGTGAGCATTAAAAAAAAAGAAAACAAAGATGATGACTATATATATATATATATATATATATATATATTAGGGCTGTCATCGTTAACGCGTTAATTTTACAATCCTTAATGCGTTAAAAATAATTTAATGCAATTAACGCAGAATTACTGAAGCACAATTTCTATTCTAAACCTTTAACCCAATTTTGCTTCTCTGCTTGCGATCAGATCATTTTAGGCCGCTAAACTCCAGGAAAGTTTTCAGTCCAATGATCCAGTAAGTGAATGCATTCAAACAATCTGTCTAAAACAGTGCTAATGTAAATAAACTGAAAACTAGTGTTGTGTTTTCAGTGAATTATTCATCGAGCTCTGTCATATTCTGTGTGAAATACAGACTGAACAGAACGTCAAAACATCCCACCACTGTATGATACGCAAACTACGTTTTCTCTG
>NW_015536510.1:46785-49412 GCF_001515605.1 Sinocyclocheilus anshuiensis | reverse complement strand
GTGTTTCGCTTTTAAACACGAGCTCTGTCATATTCTGTGATTGTCTCTGAAGAGCGCGAGCCCTCACATGTCACGCACTTGTGTGAAGTACAGACTGAACGGGTTGTCAACACATCCCACCACTGTATGGCCAGATGAGACGCAAACTACGGTTTCTTGACTTGATAACCAGTCTCGCTAGCAAAGTTTTGATGGATGAAGACTGCAGTCAAGGTAAAGACGATTGCTGTGGCGTACAGGAGTCGTACAGTACTGTAAGCACTGTTTCCGTTATAATAATGCGTGTTTGACAGTCAGCAGGCGGTTGGTTTAGTTTTTTTTTTTTGGCATCTCCATGTGCTCCTGTTCGGTATCGCAACTTGGTGTAGTGTCTGCATAGGATCATGCACGATCGTTTGGGTTTTATGTCTTAGAGACCCATTTTAGCCTTTTGACATTTGCATATAAATTACAGACATGGCCCCACATGCTACATTTATATGGGTGCTAAATTGCCAATGGTTCCCCTCACTATCAAGGAGATGTTAAACAGCTCCACCACTCGCACTTCTCTAAAATGTAAAAAAGCTCTTTGCTGTTGCACTGTACACATACTATAAAATTCTGATTTTTTTTTTCTTTCATATGTGCTTATATGGGCTCCTTATATCATTTGGTTCTTTGGTGTTCTTTTGGAGTTTCTTTGAGTCCTTTTTTGGAAAGACATCTAAATTTATCTTGAAAAAAGCTTGCAGAAAATCCAGATTTTTGAGAATCACCCTTCAATCTTTTGGTTTACTTTGCGGGATATAGCAAATGATGACAAAATAAACATTTGAATCAATATAAATGGTCTATGCTTAATTTCATGAAGTGTGCGATTAATCGCGATTAATCACAGACAAAGGGTGTGATTAATTAGATTAAACATTTTAATCTATTGACAGCCCTAATATATACAGTATAAATCACAGTATGAGGATCGTGTGATGTCACTGTGATCATTGCATGATCTCACGTGTTGACTGGGGAAGTCAAGTACTTGAAAGGCACTAAATAAAGGGGAAAATCATGAATTCAGGCTATATTGAGAGAGAAATTATGCAGAAATAAGGATAATGTTACTTTTTTATAGGACAATGTTTATGTACTTAGGCACATAATTTGCTGTTGGAAATAGTAATGTACCAGATTCCTTAATCAAAACTGATTTACAGAAAATGTAACCCTGTCGCCTTATTTGCTGAAAGGCACATAAATGGCTTATGACTCAGTCTTGATTATTAATTGACAAATTTGATTATTAATACATATTATATCATAAAAATGTTTGAGCTCATATTGAGACATTTGACTTGGTGCACACTTTGTAAAGTTATTGAGATCACTTCTGAAATTTAGAGGAGACAAATATGAGAGCTCCCGAGTCTTTAGTGTAGGAGAAATATCTGAGCACAATTTGTGATGTTTTGAGATCTCTTCTAAACTTTTGAGGAGACACATGTGAGAGATTCAGCATCTCTAGCTAAAGAGAAAAATACTGTTGAGATCTTATTCGAAACATTGGAGGAGACAAATATGAAACCACCAGAGTCTTTAGATTAGGTGAAATATCTGAGGACAGTGTGTAAAGTTGTTGGGATCTCTTCTAAAGGAGACCATTGTGACAGTGTTAGTGTTTTTGTCTCAGGAGACAAGTTTGAGAAGCAGGAGACTCAAGCAAAAGTTTCCATTCAATCTTAAGGTAACCTCATTTATGTCTAGGATAAATATTTGAAATGTTAAAGATATTTTATTTTCCTTCCCTCTGGTTAGCTTCAATGTCATTTATCCACACCATTTCAATCAAAACAATACATGCTTTGTCATATTTAAAGTTGTTTTATGTAGACTGTTGTATTACACAATGATTTAACAGAGGAAACCATAACCTATATTTACATACATGCAAAAATTGGCTGTACAAGAGAAAATGTTAATGCTAAACAAAGCCAAAAAGAAGAAAAACACTGGTACACTAGTGTTACATTTCTTTAAAAAAAGGTATTTCTCTTATATTAACCCCCTGGGGTCGACAGTTCCGGCGGCGGAACTTTTTGCAGATTTGAATGTTGACAGCGAAAAGAACTAAAATGCTACTTCATACTTGATCGTATATATAAGAGTAATACAGCATTTCAATCTGTAAAGGGTCTATTTTTATTTGTGTACACTCACAATATCAACAAAACATTGTGCTTTTGCAAAATAAAGAAAATATACAGGGTGTGCTTTTAGCCGTCTCATTCTCCGCGCATATCTGTTTGAAACGCGTCACTAAAATGAACTGAAACTCAGCGAATATTTGACACACACACATGACAGATATATCTATAGAAAGCTTAAGATGTCTACTTTTAAACGAAGTAAGTCATGACGAAAACAAATATTATGTGACAAAGTAATCAGTATGAAACCAACGCGATGTCAAGTCTTGGCCGTCGCCCTCATTATCGCTAATGTGACCACGCCCACGCGCCGATCGCGCTTTTGATATTACAATCGTCCACGTGAGACACGCGTGCATGTAAACGCCCACATCACAGCAAACAAAGCAGAGAGACTTTTCCTCAAGTTCATCTCGGCTACTTCGCTTCTGGAAGAAGACG
>NW_015536510.1:45332-46031 GCF_001515605.1 Sinocyclocheilus anshuiensis | reverse complement strand
TCGCTAATGTGACCACGCCCACGCGCCGATCGCGCTTTTGATATTACAATAGTCCATGTGAGACGCGTGCATGTAAACGCCCACATCACAGCAAACAAAGCAGCGAGACGTTTCCTCAAGTTCATCTGGGCTACTTCGCTTCTGGAAGAAGACTCGCTGAGAGGAATAAGCTTTGGATTTTCCTCAGAAGAACGCGCCGGCGTGATATTCAGTGGAGGATATAGTAAGTCTTTTTTTATTTGCCTACTTGCATTAGTTGCTACTGTGTTACTGAGACATAACTTGTACATATTTTACTAGTTACTTTTTGTGTTACATTTGTTAAAAAAAAGGTATTGCTCTTATACTAAACATCTTGCACTTGTAAGTCCTTTCTAGTGTGTTTGGAAAATGTGATGTATATGCAATGCTGGACATTGAAGATAAATTTAAACATTTAAACTAGTAACCCTTGATATTCTGAAATGTTTAATGCTATTTAAATGATAGTTTTAGTATTTACAATATTAGTAAAAGTGTAACGTTTGTCCTAAAATAAAACTGAAGACATCTTAAGAAAAAGCTGATATCACAGTGGGACAAATAAGGGAATCACCCCTTAGTATTCTGAGAGTAGAGCAACCTACAGTGGGTACAGAAAGTATTCAGACCCCCTTAAATTTTTCACTCTTTGTTATATTGCAGCCATTTGCTAAAATC
>NW_015536510.1:43554-45169 GCF_001515605.1 Sinocyclocheilus anshuiensis | reverse complement strand
CAATATAACAAAGAGTGAAAAATTTAAGGGGGTCTGAATACTTTCCGTACCCACTGTATGTCAGAGCCATAGCCTTGTAGGCAGCACATCAGCATGAAGGAAGAACTACATCTCAGACAGCATGGGTTCAAATCCCAGCTAAAGGTACTTTACTTTCCCTGCTCTTGTTCAATTCTCAGCTGTCCAATTGTTTCTTGTCTCTACTCCTACTGTCCTGGTTTCTCTGCCATTGTAATTTTGGATTCCTTTCTTTCTGAACTCTCTCAGTTGTGTCTACTTTTATTTCTCCTAAGGATTTTTAGGAGAAACATCTGAGACACTGTTGAGATTAAAATGAGAAATACACAAGAATCACAACACTCCTGAGGTTAGAAAGAGCAACCATTGAGCAATAAGATATTCCTATAATGGAGTCTTGATAGAGATTGCAGCAAGACAATAAAGCCCCAAGATATATTCTATGTTTCTTCAACTAAATGCTCAGTTTTGACTCTTTTCTTTTCTCAAATATTTCTCATCTCATTTGTGTCTACTTCTATTTCTCCGGAGCGCTAACACTCATGCAGTGTGTGTTTCATTCATACTCAAAACCAGAGGGCGCTCTCACACAGAAAGTCGTACCAGGAAATCCCTAATATGGTGAAAAGTGTCTAGCTATCGCTGTATGAACTGAATAAAAACAGAAACGTTTGGAAACATCAAGACATTAAACACACGATTGCGACAATATATGGTTTATTTGTGTTTTTCAAGTAATCTTCAGGTAATAAATAAAGTATATGAACAATGCAGTCCTAATTGACATAGCATTTATTACAGTATAGAAACTTCTGCCTTATTATGTGGTAAAAAAAAAGAAAAAAAAAAGTGTTTGTGGTATATAAACAAATCATTATTATTGGTTATTGTCCAGCAGTGTATCTGATTTTTTTTAGCTAATTAAAAGCTAGAAATAAGAGGAAAAAATAAAGTTGCCTATATAGGCTAAACGCAGTCAAGAGCGTTTAATGTTTTTGAAAGAAGTCTCTTCTGCTCACCAAGCCTGCATTTATATGATCCAAAATACAGCAAAAGCAGTAATATTGTGAAATATTTTTACTATTTAAAATAACTGCTTTCTATTTGAATATATTTTCAAATGTAATTTATTCCTGTGATCAAAGCTGAATTATAGAAATTCATATTTTATTTAGCAATAATGCTTTAAATTGATCAAAAGTGATTCATCCAAAGTATTCAAAGAAACCTGAAAATTTTCTACTCAGCTGTTTTCAACATAATAATAATAGTAGATGTTTTTTTGAGCAGCAAATCAGAATATTAGAATGATTTCTGAAGGATCTTGTGACACTGAAGACTGGAGTAATGGTACTGAAAATTCAGCTTTGATCACAGGAATAAATTGAATTGTACTGTTCAAAAACTGGCAGTATATATATATTATTATAGTTTGGTTCCAAAACGTGATAAACACCTTTTTGTTTTGTGTGTGTGTGTGTGTTTCCGCCAAAATCAGTATTGTATCTGGTCGGTATTGAAAAGTAAATTTTTTTAAATTTAACATTTTCAAAAAATGCAATATCCGCCGAGTTATTCTGTCATGTTTTCTCCCTTT
>NW_015536510.1:36702-43410 GCF_001515605.1 Sinocyclocheilus anshuiensis | reverse complement strand
CAAACGCCAGTCTCCCTTTTCTGCAGAATGCGATATATCCGCTCAACCAATCACAGCGCACCATTCCACACACTCTAGACAGTAATGGCGGCACTTTGAATACACCCGGTATCCTAGTTTTCCTCACCTATTTTGTACTTTGTGATCAACAAACAAACTTAGGGCTGCACGATAAATCGCATGTGATTGTCATGCGCATCTCATCAGTAAAGCCACTTCACAGTCACTATCACCATCACCTGGAGTTCTGATCACCTGCACCTGCCGTCTTCAATCAAGCCACCTTCAAAAGCACACTCCTTCCAGTCACTCAGGGTCTGGTCTACCGTTCACCCTGGCGAACTATTCCGGACCCTTACCTGTTACTCACCTGTTGTTTGTACTTACCTCTAGTGTCTCCTAGAGTCTTATCCTGCCCCTCGTCGACCTCATTCGTTCCCCAGACTCATGCAAAGGATCAAACAAACCATTACCCAGAGCTAAGAACCCAAGAACTATCATTATCATCTGACTTACCTGCCATCTGTCTTCTTTCCCTGCTGTTGTCAATAAACTATCCTGTTTGCACTCTTACCTCATGTCTCTGCCGTCAACTGTGACATACATACATACATACATACATATATATATATATATATATATATATATATATATATTATGAGGAGCCAAACAGGAAATGATTATTTAAAAATCTGAATATATAGTTATAAGCCTGAATATATAAATGTAAATTCTGAATATATAGTTATAAGTCTGAATATATTGCTGTGTCTGAATATATAGAAGTACATCTGAATTTATGCCTTATATTAAGAGCTACTGTAATGCATGTATCTAATACAATGTTACACATAAAAAAACAGTAGTTTTAGTAATCTATCTCATTGAGACATATCTATATTAAGACCAGTCATGTGCAGAAGGCCCCTGCCCTTTTTCAAAATTATTCAAAAGTGCCCCTTTCAGACAAATAGCAATGATATTTTGGTCAATAAAGCAAAATGCATTTGAATTATAATTAGCATGACAATGTGTACAAAACAGTAACTAATCGCTCAAAAGTAGGAAAATTCCTGTTTATTTTTACATATCTGTCAATCTGAGGCATTGCTATGGTTGTGTGCGTTTTGCCTGACTGACTGATATTCCATAGTCTGTTCGGAGACCTTTTTAAGTTATGAAAATGATTTTTTTTTTTTTTTATTCTGAATGTTTTGTAAACATTCAAACCATCCAGTTTTTTTCATGTTTGAGGAACATTCTAATCTACCATTGTTATTACATTTACATTTAGACATTTAGCAGACACTTTTATCCAAAGTGACTTACAAATGAGGATAATGGAAGCAATCAAAATCAACAAAAGAGCAATGATATTGAAGTGCTATAACAAGTCTCAGTTAGCTTAATGCAGTACACGTAGCAAGTTTTTTTTATTTTTATCATATAATAAAGTACTATAAGTCTGAATATATTGCTGTGTCTGAATATATAGAAGTACATCTGAATATATGCTTATAAATCTGAATATATAGAAGTAAATCTGAATATATAGTTATAACTCTGACTATATAAATGTAAATTGTGAATATATAGAAGTAAATCTAAATATATAGTTATAACTCTGAATATATTAATGTAAATTGCAAATATATATAAGCAAAACTGAATATATAGTTATAAGTCTGAATATATAAATGTAAATCTGAATATATAATTATAAGTCTGAATATATAGAAGTAAATCTGAATATATAGTTAAAGTCTGACTGAATAGAGGTAAATATGAAAAAATAGTTGTACATTTTGAATATATGAATGCAAATTGTAAATTTATATTTATTATTCTAATTACACTGAACAAAATTATAAACGCAACACTTTTGTTTTTGCCCCCATTTTTCATGAGCTGAACTCAAAGATCTAAGACTTTTTCTATGTACACAAATTAATATGCAACATTGAGTCATGAGCTATTTATGTGCCTTTCAGCAAAGAAATCTCCAGGGTTATATTTTCTGTAAATCAGTTTTGATTAAGGCATCCGGTACATTACTATTACCAACAACAAATTATGTGCCTAAGTACATAAACATTGTCTTATAAAAAGTAACTTTATCCTTATTGCTGCATAATTTCTCTCTCAGTATAGTCTTTAATGCTGAATTTATGATTTTTCCCCCTTTATTTAGTGCCTTTCAAGTACTTGAATTGGTGCACGCTTTGTAAAGTTGTTGAGATCTCTTCTAAAGCTTCACATGAGACAAATATGAGACTCCCAGATTATTTAGCTAAAGAGAAATATCTAAGCACAGTGTGTGATGTTGTTGAGATCTCTAATCTAAACTTTTCAGGAGACAAATGTGAGAGATCCAGAATCTAAGGAGAAAAATCTGAGCACAGTGTTTGATGTTGTTGAGCTCTCTTCTAAAGCTTTAAAAGAGACAAATGTGAGACCACCAGAGTCTTTAGACTCTGAGAAAAATCTGAGCACAGTGTGTGATGCTGTTGAGATCTTGTTTAAACACTGGAGGACACAAATATGAGACCATCAGAGTTTTAGACTAGGTGAAATATCTGAGCACATTGTCAGATGTTGTTGAGATCTCTTCTAAAGCTTTAAAGGAGACCATTGTGAGAGTGTTAGAGTTTTTCTCAGGAGACAAATTTGAGAAGCAGGAGACTCAATCAAAAATCTCCATTCGATCTTAAAGTAAAATAATTTCTGTCTAGGAGAAATATTTGAGATGTTAAAGAGATCTCACTTTGCATGGATGAGAGCAGGGAGAGCAGTGATAACCCCCCAGGGTTAATAGAACAGAACCAACATAAATGTATTTCAGATATCGTTAAAGTTCAGTAATTTTATGTACATTTTAGAATTAGTCTGATTTAAAAGGAGAATCAGAAGGCTGAATCCTGACTGACAGTGGAGGAGTTGGGGATGGAGGAGGGTAATTAGCTGTTGAGCAACGTGAAAATCGCTGATAATACTGAGGGACCTTATATATGTATGCTTAGATAGTTGTCATATTCCTATAGGTAGATGGGGATCAGCTGAGAATCAGCTGATGTGAGCTTGACTAACGTGACCTGCCAGAGAGAGTGCTAGAGTTAGAGGGTCAAATAAAGATGGAAGAGATGTGTTTTTAGCCGATTCTTGAAGATGGCTAATGACTCAGCTGCTCGGACTGAGTTGGGTAGGTCATTCCACCAGGAGGGCACATTTAATTTAACAACAGTAACTAATCGCTCAAAAGTAGGAAAATTCCTGTTTATTTTTACACATCTGTCAATCTGAGGCATTGCTATGGTTGTGTGCGTTTTGCTTGACTGACTGATATTCCATAGTCTGTTCGGAGACCTTTTTAAGTTATGAAAATTGTTTTTTTAAATTCTGAATGTTTTGTAAACATTCAAACCATCCAGTTTTTTTAATGTTTGAGGAACATTCTAATCTACCATTGTTATTATGCGAGCAGCTATTGGTAGCCAGTGCAAATTGATAAACAGAGGTGTGATGTGCATTCTTTTCGGCTTGTTAAAAATTAATCTTGCTGCCACGTTCTGCATTAATTGTAAAGGTTTGACGGAACTGGCTGGAAGACCTGCCAAGAGAGCATTTCCCGAAAGAAAGGCCCTGATCTTCTTGATGTATCTGCACAAGCCTGCCTGCACAAACACAGATCAACACCTACTTCATGGTTGCCTCTTAGACCCACCCACTGGTGCATTAGTGTGTTCAGGCAAAAGAAATGCTGGACAGGATCACTGGACAAAAAATAACATTACCTTCTAAATCATTAGGAAAGTGGCTGTTTATTTTCAGCTATATGAATGTATCATAGCATTTTTGTTTGTTCGGTTTGTTTCACCATTACATTTACATTTAGTCATTTAGAAGACTCTTTTATCCAAAGCGACTTACATATGAGGACAATGGAAGCAATCAAAATCAACAAAAGAGCAATGATATTCAAGTGCTATAACAAGTCTCAGTTAGCTTAATGCAGTACACGTAGCAAGTTTTTTTTTATTTTTATTATATAATAAATAAAAAGAAAACATTCTATAGAATAGAAAAATAATAGAGCATGCTAGTGTTAGTGTTACGGAGGGAACAGAGGAAGCGTGCGGATCCATTTGCAAAGCTTTATTCTTAAACATGGTCAAAACAGGCAAGGGTCAGACAATGGCACACAGGTATATCGAGGGCAAGACAAGAGTAATCCAAAGCGGGCGTGGTCGATCGGGGGCTAACAGTATCCAGAGGGCATGACAAGAGGGGTATTCCGACAACATGAACAATAGTCCAGGCAAGGTGCAAACACAGTCCAGCAGTTTTGTCTTGGCAAGGTTGAGTTGAGGTGATGGTCCTTCATCCAGCAAGAAATGTCTGTTAGACAAGCTGAGATGCGAGCAGCTATCGTCGGATCATCAGGATGGAATGAGAGGTAGAGTTGAGTTTCATCAGCATAGCAGTGATATGAAAAGCCATGTTTGATGCAATGGAAAAAAATGATACTATGCAATTCAGGAAATACTTCTTCAGGAAACTACTCACCTGATATACAATCCAGGTGTGTCTAACGAGTGCCCTCTAGTGCCTCGTAGTATTACAACACATATAATGTTTAATTCCATCACCCTAAGTATATGGAAAAACTGTGACAGACATTTCACTCTGTTACAAGATCTATTCTAAAGCTTTAAACGAGACAAATGTGAGAGATCCCATGTCTTTAGCTAAGGAGAAAAATCTGAGTACAGTTTGTGATGTTGTTGAGATATCTTCTAAAACTTTAAAGGAGACAAATGTGAGACCACCAGAGTCTTTAGACTAGGAGAAACATCTGAGCACAGTGTGTGATGTTACTGAGATCTCTTTTAAAGCTTTAAAGGAGACCATTGTGAGAGTGTTAGAGTTTTTGTCTCAGGAGACAACTTTGAGAAGCAGGAGACTCAAGCATAAATCTACATTCAATCTTAAAGTAACCTCATTTCTGTCTAGGAGAAATATTTGAAATGTTAAAGAAATCTCAATTTAGATTCTTCTTTCCTATGGGCTGGCACAAGTTCAAATTTCATTGGAAAACAATGTGAAGTGGAGCGGTCATTTTCCGTTTTTATTCATAAATCGGTTGAAAATTATATGGGACAGACGAGCTTATTTGTGGAGCGATCTGGATCTGCGGTTTGTCTCATTTTATTAATCAAATTACATTGCTGAGAAAATGAATAATATATGAATACAAAAGCACTGCATAAAATCGTGCAGCGCCAAAAGTCACAATAATGGTAATCAGTATTCAATTCACTTACAGTATATTTATGTATGATACACCGTTTACTATTTCATGAAACTATCATAGTTAATGAAGCCCAAGTACCAACTACAGGCCTATTATGTGAAGTGTAGGCTGGCGAAATGGTCATGTGAAAGGACTTCATTATATTACCATTATTGTAACATTGTGAAATATTATTAAAATTAAAAAGAAAGTTTTTTTTTCTGTTTTAATATACTTTAAAATATAATTTATTTATATGATGCAAATCTGAATTTTCAGCATCATTAGCCTACTCCAGTCTTCAATGCATGATCCTTCAGAAATCATTTGAATATGCTGATTTATTATCAATGTTGGAAACTGTTGTTCTGCTTATTTTATAAGATTTCTTCACCCCGGTACACAGAAGAACGACAGCGAGGTTTTACAAGCTCTTGGTGCATAAAGAAGATCTGTAAAGTTGCAAAGACTAAAGTCTCAAATCCAAAGAGATATTCTTTATAAAAGTTAACCCTAACCACGCCTACCTAAAACGGCTCATTCTAACACGCCCCCACATGTCTACATCACAATGTGGGAAGATTTGCATAACACCGCCCAAATGTTCACACAAAGAAAGAAGGCGTAACTTTGATTCTCGCTGTAGTATTGTTGTTGCCGTGTGTTTCGTTGTGAAAGCTAAACTACTTTGTTTGGCCTTCCAAGAGAGGATGATATCCGCTTCGTCATGCCTAGAGCTGATCCGTGCTGGTCGCTGAGGAAATACATCAACTTCGCTCTGTGGATCGCCGAATCGGCTTTCACCGTGGACGAAGCGGAGTCCAGCCCGGGGTCGTCACATGTGGTTGCCGCAAGACCGCCGGCCGCCGCTCATTTCAAAATTAAGAGTGCACAATAAAAATAGTACAAAGAAGCATCACATAAATTAAGTAGCTAAGTGTAAAGGAGCCGACGAGACGAGACGAGACGAGAGGTGTGGGGATTCATATGCAAAGCTTTATTCTGAAACATGGTCAAAACAGGCAAGGGTCGGACAATGGCAAACAGGTATTTAGAAGGCAAGACAGAAGATTACTCGGATAAACAGGCATAGGTTGATCGATGGCGAACATAATCCAAATAATGAGGCAAGAGAGTTATCCACAGACATATAATGAATCCAGGCGAGGTGCGAACAGAATCCAGATGACAAGACGAGAGAGAAATCCAAGACACGCAGGTAATTAGGAAACAGACAATCAGGCAAAAGTAGACTTAACTAAACTGGACTGTAACTAGAAATTACTGGGTACACATTAAAAGATTTTTAAAATCTTATAAGATCTTCAAGATCTGATAGACCAGAAACATGAGGACAAAAAATCCTAGATTTAACCGTTTTGCTCCTATAGCGTGTGGTGTTTTCGGGGTCCCCCCCC
>NW_015536510.1:8218-36636 GCF_001515605.1 Sinocyclocheilus anshuiensis | reverse complement strand
GGACAATTACGAATGAATAATAGTCAGAAGAGGATCTATGACTTCTGGAAGCACCTCTTTTATGCTGTGTACACACTAAAAGATTTTAAAAATCTTATAAGATCTTCAAGATGTGAGAGACCACAAACATGAGGACAAAAATTCCTAGATTTAACCATTTTGCTCCTATAGTGTGTGGTGTCCTTGGGGTTTCCCCCACACATCAGGATTTCTGATCATAAATATTCAACATGTTGAATATTTACGATTCGCGATTGGGGCGCCTCCGACGTTCTTCCGAGCAGATTCAGTCACTCTTAACACACCTCACACCACAGGAAAATCTGATAAAATAATCTTTAGAACCACCAAGATAATCGGGACATTACCTAGGATTGTCGGAAGGGGAGAAATCGGCCCAAAATCAGCCCAATTATCTTGTGGTGTGTACCCAGCATAAGTTTCTGTCTCTCTTGCAGACACGTATTTTTAGGTCAGTTTTTTTCTCTGTCATGGACGCTCTACATAACAAAACAAAACGAAGCAAGACTGCATATTATAGTAGGCTACTTATAGCCTAATGCTGTACATGCTGTTGCACACCAATTGCAAAAACCAAACCAAACGATGCATTTATCTTGAAATAGTTTGCCTATTTTTTTTAAGTCTCCTAGTGAGGAGTTGTTTGATGAACTAACAAAAGAACAGTTGTTGGAGGTGGCCGCAAATTATGATATAAAACTGGCATACAACTATATGACATACAATTACCAAGGACAAAAAATTAAAGGAAACTTTTGCATTAATTGTTAAAGCAGCTCTTGTTAATTTAGATGTCTTTGGTATTGGAAAACCTGCTGTTGTTGCGGAGGATCGTGAAGGGGCTGAACAACCTTCTGCTAATGCTTTATCATTGTCTTTTGAGCAGCAAAAATAACTAATGCTTTTAGATTTAGAAAAGGAAAAAATGAATTGTGAAATTGAGATTCGTAGATTGGAGGTTGAGGATTTGCGTTTTCAACTAATTGGTAAGGGTAAGCTAGGGGACAGTTTAAATGGTTCCACTGGTTCTGTTTTGGATGTGGCCAGCAATATTAAGCTGTTGCCTAAGTTTAGTGAAGCTGATGTTGACACGTTTTTTAGTTTGTTTGAGCGTCTGGCAGAAGTAATGAAATGGCCAGATGATGAACAGACTTTGATGCTTCAGTGTGTGTTAACTGGTAAGGCAAAAAAGCTTACTCTGTGTTAAGTGCTGATGATGGCAAAAATTATTGCAAGGTTAAAGAGGCAGTACTGAAGGCTTATGAATTAGTACCGGATGCTTACCGTCAGAGGTTTAAGAACATGTGGAAACCTGCTGAGCAGACCTATTCTAAATTTGTGAGAGATTTAAAAGTTCCGTTAGATCATTGTTGTGCTGCCTCGGGTGTGAATAGTTGTGAATATCTTTATTAATTGTTTTTGTTAGAACAGTTTAAATGTACAGATGTGCTTTGTCTGAGCAGGTGGCCATTTTTCTGACAGATCGAAATGTGACATCTACTGAAGTTGCTGCCATTCTTACTGACGAGTATGTACTTGCTCATAAGAGTGAACCATCTGGAAATAGCTTCAGAGTAAAGAGGTCAAAGTTTAGTGATAGTTCTACAGAAGGTGCGACTGGCCGTCAGGCTTTGCCTGATAACAACAAAGGGGAGAGGAGTTTGACGAATTATGCTGATAAAAATGATCGTTGTGCTTAATGTCATTTAAAGGGACATTGGAAGAAGGATTGTTCAGCACTTAAAGGATAAATTATGTGTGTTAAATCTGAGCCCAAGGCTGCTCTTGCTGTTTCATCTGTTCGGAAAGATAAAAATAATCCTGACTGTTGTCTTGATATTTTACAGAGTTTGGAGAAACTGGTGGTACAGTGCAGAGACATCTATGCTCCTTTCATTACAGACGGCTATGTGCCACTAGTTGGAAGTTCTGAGAAGGTTCCTGTTCAAATTCTTAGAGAGACTGGTGCATCTGAATCATTCATTTTGGAATCTGCCTTGCCTTTTTCACACGAGTCTCAGGCGGGAAGCAGCATGCTGATTCGGGGTATTGGATTGCAAACGTTGTCTGTACCCCTGCATAACTTGTTCCTCCAGTCTGATTTAGAAAACGGATCAGTGGTGATGGGAGTCCATCCTTCTCTACCCGTGGTGGGAGTTTCAGTTATTTTTGGAAATAATTTGGCAGGTGATTTGTTTGGGGCATGATGTTCCACCTCCGCTGGTGTTTACTTCTTCTCCAGCTTTGTTGGGTGAGACTGATATTTCCCAACAGTATCCAGAGATATTTGTGTCGTGTGCATTGACACGTGCAATGAGTAAACAAATCACTGATGATACAAATGTAATTGATTCAAAGGCTCAAAAAGGCAAAAAGAGTAGTGCCTGGTCTTGTTGCCTTACCCTCTGTTTCCCAGCAGGTGTGGGTGTCTGCTCAGAAAGAGAATCCGTATTTGAAGCCTTTGTGTGATGCTGTTTTGTCTCCAGATGTAGAGGAGAGTTGCAGCAAGGGATACCTTGTTGAAAATTAGGTGTTATTGTGAATGTGGACTAATAATGGTTTGGGTGAATCCATTTTACAGGTCGGTGGTACCTGTCTCTTTTTGTGATACTCTCTTAGAGACTGCTAATTGTGGGGTGTCAGGTCATTAAGCGTGATGTAAGACAATATGTCAGGACATGCCCAACCTGTCAGTTGACTAGTAAACCAAACCAAACCAAACCCTCAAGCCTGTGCCTTTATATCCCATACCTGCTATGGAACAGCCATTTCAACATCTTTTAGTGGATTGTGTGGGACAGTTACCACCTTCAAAGCCGGGTAATGTATATTTACTGACAGTGATGTGTCAGAGCACTCGATATCCTGCAGCTTATACTTTGCGTTCAATTACCACTCGATCTGTTGTAAAGGCATTGTCACAGTTTATATCCATTTTTGGAATTTCAAAAGTTGTTCGGAGTGATCAAGGGATGAATTTTACCTTTAATATGTTTCAAGAGGTGTTACGACAGCTGGGCATTAGACATAACAGGTCAAGTGCATACCATGCTGAAAGTCAGGGCGCTTTAGAGCGGTTATATCAGACTTTAAAGTCTTTGTTAACCCTCTGGGGTCGAAGCCCGCACCGGTGCGGTCTGTCTCGTATTTTCTTGATGACCGCAAAAAGAACTAAAAATACTCCGTCGTTTTTGATCGTACGGATAAGAATAAGGTATCTTTTCAAACTGCAAAGGGTCTACTTTTATTTGATTATAGTCATAATAACAACAAAACAATGTGCTTTTGTAAAATAAAAAAAATAAACAGGGTGCGCTCTCTGCCGTCTCGGTCTCTGTCACCTCTCTTCACAGACACGTAAATAAAACAACACAAATCTCCGTGAATACTTGCCTCAAAGACTTGTGAAATATATGTATAGAAAGCTTGACATGTCTACATTTAGATGAAGTAAGTCACGTCCAAAGAAAATATTCTCTGATAAAGTAATCCATATGGAACCAATGCGATGTCCAGTTTTTCCTGTCTCAACTAATTATCTCTAATGCGGTCACGCCCACGAGCCGATTGCACTTTTAAAATTCTAAACATCCACGTGAGACGCACGCACATGTAAATGCCCACATCACCCCCATAAACAAACGTGAAGAGTCCATCCCGGCTACTTTTTGTTTCTGGAAGAAGACGAGCTGAGAGGAATAACCCAGAATTTACCTCACAAGAAGAAAACAATGCAATGCGTCACGCAGCTTAATCCAGTGGACAAAATCACTCTGTTGAGTATCCTAAGATTACTTACATCTGTTGTTATTGTGACATAACTTGTACACATTTTACTAGTTAGACTTTTCCCAAACTATAATTCCTGACTACATGTATGAAATCAAGTGAAACATTTTGAAATATGTGTCATTTCATTGTCTAAATGTCTTACAACGCCAGGATGTTTGTTTAATGTTTTATAACATATAAAACCACAAGATATAAAAGTAGTACGAGTGTTAACACTATAAATGTTTTAGAGTCTAGGAATGTTTGGCACAAAGGTGCATTACTGTTCACGTCTCAGTTTTCAGATCAGTATGTTCAATCATGTGTCCTTGACCTTCACTGTGTATATTTTTATTATACTGTGTTGTAAATAAAATATAAGCATTATTTTACTCTCCTCACACTCTTTCTTACCTGCCTCAGTCAGCTTCATATTGATGGCCCATTATGGGAGGCCCGTTGTCTCTCAGGTGTGAATCACTAAATATTCATGGACATTGTCACTCCTTTGCATATGGGCATTCTATCACAAAACATGTTTTACAAATGTTAAATCAATATATTGTTTTCTGTGAACGAGTGAAAAGGATCATTTTCAAATCATTTTGTAGCAAAAGTTCTAGTCTACCACATCCAGTTCTCAAAAGTCTTGTGAACAAATGTTCTGTATGTGTTTTATGGCTTTATTTCAGTGACTTAAAAATTTTAGTTTTTCACTAACCACTGTGATGAGCATCCCGAAGCTGCATCAACAAGCAAGGAACACCTGGCCGTCCTCATCACAGGCTGATCGGTCACAGCTGCAGCTCATCAGGCGGCGACCACATAAGCCACGCAAGCCCTGCCATCTGGGAGACTTCTCCATGAGACTGAGCACTAACTCGCCCTCTCATTTCTCCCACAGACAGCAGCGTGTGACCGACCAGCCCCACAGGAGCACTGCACAGACACTCTGCACTGGGAAGACGGAAGAGAGCACTCACGGCACCGGAACACCTACCAGGACCTTTCTCCCTACCACCCACCTCACCAATAAATCCATCCTCCGGGGCATTTATTAAGATTTCCTTGTCGTGTGATTCTTCACTCTGTTACACCACGCATAAACATTGTTTTCTGAAAAACACAAACATGTACATTCATGCTGCTCACATATTATTGTAACCCAGTTTTTGCTGAATACAGTGTTCTAAGACTTTAGCCTGATTTTTAAGATGCTGAAAAAAAAAAAACACATATCAGGGCATGTCAAAACTTCTCCAGGGCCCCCAAACACCCTCAGACCCCAGAAGTTTAATACAACAAATATGAAGTTTAATAAAAAATCCCATATTTTTATTTTGGAAATTGTGAAGTCTCAAAGGCACTTTATAGTGATATTGACCCATATATTTCTCATGTCTCATTTGTGTCTACTTCTATTTCTCCTAAGGAATTTTAGGAGAAACATCTGAAATGCTGTTGATACTAAAATGAGAGATATATGAGAATCTCATCTAAGTCTCCTGAGCTTAGGAAAAGCAACAACTGAGCAATATATTTTTCCTATGGGTAGATGCATGGTTAAGCCCCAAGTATACTTTGTATTTGTACGTGTTTGCTAGCATATGCATACAGTCGAATGTGTAGCCTTTCAAAGTCCATTTGATGTAGTGCGCGAATGTGGGCAGTCTACACATGCACTCTAGAAAGCTTCATCCATGTCCAGGGTCTACTCGATTTTTCTCCCATAAGTTATGGCTGATAACAAATATTTTTGAACCAAAGCTGAGCAGTCTCATACCCTCTTGCTCACAAGCGCTAGTCAATTTGACTGTCTGTTTTTGTTTCAGTCTCCGCTATTTTATTGTAGCTGTTCCATCTCTTTAGATTTGTTTTCTACAGTTAAACAATGGCCCAGGACAGTGTTTCCACCTTGTGGAACAACTGATTAGTGCAAAATGAATTCAATGCGCATATGCGACCTGTGTGTACAAAAATCGAGTGGTGAGCGAAGTGCGTGCATACTGTTCTGATGACAAAATTCCAGCTAAATCTTTTGGACTTTCCAGAACTTTCCAGCAAAAATGGAAAACTACATTACCCTAAACAGTCAAAGGGGGCATTGTTCAATCATCAACAGCGTATCTTAAATATAGTCATATATCATGGTGAGTTGTCATTAGGTGAAGTCCTGAAGGAAAGCTGGTACTGGCTTGTTCTGTTAAAATACTAATAGCTATTCTAAGTGGTTTAAAAATGTGTTACTTGTCACTCATTTCTTCAAATTCCACTAAATATTTTCAAAGAGATTTACATTTGAAGACTGAACAGGCCACTGAAGAACATTCTATGACGGATCCCTTAACCAAGCTTCACATGATGGTCCTGCTGGAAAGTCCAGTATTCATCAAGCTTCAGTCTGCACTGAAATGCATCATAGTCTTCATTAAAATGTACTGTCTTTGCCAAAATGGCCTGGGGCCTGATGTATAAATGTTGCGTACAGACAAAATGGGCATGGAAATGTGCGTACACAATTTTCCACGCACATATCGGGATTTATATCAAAATAAACTAGGCGTAAATATGTGTGCACCGTATGGACACTCTAGACCATGCGTACGCACTCTTTTACTGGAGTGAGCTAAATAAGGAAGCAAACAGAATGATTTTAAAGTCTGTTTTACATTTGACATACACATTTAGATTAAATATGACACTCTGAATAATGAAGTTAAGCACTGAAATTTCATAAAACTATTATCAATAAATTACAACATTTGAATATGAATTTAAACAGAAATATTTGCAGTGGATGTGCAGCTTTCGAACTATTTTCTTGTGGTATGTGATTTAATGTTTTAATCACAGCGAGGATTGCTTGGTGTATGACAATTCCGCTTTAAATTGTGTTCTAAATAGCAAAACTCATGTTCTGAGAAAATACTTTTGCGTGAATAATGATCACTGATGTGAACTTGATTCGTCTGATGCTTTGGAACATATACGGTAACGACAGACATAAGGATGCACTTGTTGATCAAACATTCCATTGGCTGGTTTGAGCAGGTTTGATGACAGTAAAACCTCTGTTCACAGGAGTCGCGCACAGACAGTAGCCTAATGATAACCCCTTTAGTGCTCTTCCCAATATTGTGACAAACACCATATTTAAAAGATAGAATTTGAAGGAAACTGTAAGATATGCGCGTTTTATTTTAAAAATGTTTTGTTATTGACGCAGTGAGTCAGACAGATATTTACACTGCAAAAAAATAAGGCCTATAGGATGGGAATATGCATGGAAATGATATGCAGATGATGTTATGCATATTAAAACTAGGCGTTTTAAGCTCCGTAAATGGCTATTTCGGGGAGGAGACGGGGTGGAGATTCATGTATGCACAATCTTCCGCTGACTGGGTATTACAAAGGGAATTTTGCGCAGGTTCTGGCGTACGCATGGCTTTATAAATCTGAAAACTTTTGTACGTATGCAAAATTTAGCTTTTGTGCATGCGCACACATTTAGGATGAAATCTACGTAAAGTTTTATACACGAGGCCCCTGATACTTACATTACCTTACATTTCCTACAGCAGCAAAGCACCCCTATTACAAGACTGGTCCACCTCCATGTTTGACCATAGGGATAGTGTTCTTCTGCTGATAAGCCTAGCCTTTTCCCACCAGCTAATCCATGGGTCCAATAAGTTCCAGTTTTGTCATATCACTCCATAAATCATTCTTCTCGAAGTTCACAGACATATCCAATTTAATTTTAGCATATTCAAGTCAGCCTTTTATGTTGTTCTTGATCTCAACACAAAGGTAATCTTACAAGTCTTACATGGCAAGGCAGTAAATGTTCTCAGTTGCTCTGATCAATCATTTTATTCTCCTTTTTTATTCCCCAGTTTCCTCTCTAAAGGTTTTATGAGAGCTCTGTTGACTTGGCCATATTTGCTACTCAAATTTAGCACATGAATGGGCTTAATTGCCCAGCAAACACGTTAATGTGAGGCCCACATGGGTTACACTGGGCTACAGGGGTACAGTGTGGGCATGGGCTCAAAATGGGCATCTTATATGGGGCCCACTTGGGTGGGCTCCCCATGTAGTTCCCAGTTGGGTAATTAATGGGAAATGTGTGCATGGGCTCAAGATGGGCTACACAAAGGACCCAATTTGTTTTATCAAATATACAAGTGCAAACGTAATTAATCCCATATAGGGTGATTCAAGTCAAGTCAAGTCAAGTTGAGCTTTATTGTCATTCCGCTACATATGGGGGCATACAGTGGAACGAAATGTTGTGCCTCACAGGACCACGGTGCTACATAAATACAAACATACAACAATTAAGTAAAACAGTATATACCTATACACAACTAAAGAGAAACATCGTAAATCAAGCAGCTGGCTGGGGAACAGTGCAAGATGATTTGTAGTGCATGAGCATGTAAGCATACTGTTGTGTTTTTCATCGTGTAAAGAATCCATAATCCTATAACCACATCTTTTTCCCCACAAGCAGTTGCAATAAATAAATACCGCCCTTACCTCTTGTATTAGGAAGTGTAATAGACGTTTCAAGATTCTCTACCCGATGTCCTGAACAGCTCAGTTGAGGTCGTCACCTCTATGGAACTCTTATTGGAGGTTTATGAACAAATTCAGATAATATGTTACTCTTAATAAATTACTCAGAGACTTGTTTAAGTTTAACGCATCACCATAGGAAATGGTTTCGCTTTATTAAAACAATAACTCATAAGCAAATACACTAAAAATAAACAGCGAGAAGTCTTCACCCCGAATTGCGGCCCTGTTGTGTTCCATTCATCACATTTTGTAGTCATACAAACAATACATCCCTTTTCCGTATCTCCATTTTCAGATAATACACAAACCAACCCACACCCCTTATCTCTAAGTGTGAGCGAAGCATAGATTGTGAATTCCAGGAAGTGTGACTTTTGACCCAGTTAACGAACTCATAGTAGCATAAGTTCAAATGAAGTAATCAGCATCTTTTTTGAGAAGCAAGCTAATCTATCTCTACATTAATCTAAACAATTACAACATCTTAAAGGCGTAGGCTTAGGCAAATAGCAGTTTCTAAACTATATCGCAATATTTCTTGTAAGATAAGATAAAACATTTCACAATACAACACTTTAAGAAAGAAGGTCCATTCTACAACGTTGTTGCAAAATGCATCTCCTTGCACAATCATTGTACAGTGAGCACAGAATATACACACGTGGCGATTTTAATTGTTGAGTAAAAGCTCTAACAAGATGTATATCCTTTTTAGGACTTTTCAGATGTTTGCAATCTCAAAGCTTTGATGTCTTTGGACAGGGATTGCAACTCCAAATTAAAATTCGCCAAATCAATAATTTCTTTTAGCATCCTCATTATTTTCTTATTTAAATCCTCCTGTTTCCGCAGAAGTTGAATTATTCTCCTTATTCTAAAGATTACTTCCCGTTGCTCCATTTGTTGATGTCCCATCTGTTGATGTCCCATCTTGTTTCCTTCCCTGCTTCTTCTTTTGTTTTTTGACCTTCCGGCTCCATTCTTTTTGGATGCCTTGGACGAGAAGATCATCAAAGTGAATTTCTATTTTACCTGGTTCATTGTCACAGTTCCCGAGTGAGAATTGATCGGGGGAGGGAAATTTCATCTCTATTGGATCATCTGATACTACATCCCCTCTTGAAATTTTCCAATCAACATCAATTCCTCTCGTCATTTGTTCTCCCCTTGGGATTTTATCTTCAACACATCTCACAAGGAGAGTCCCTATCCGTTCACTTTTATATTTATTTTCAATATACACATCAAAAACATTTCTTCTATTTCTGATCAATGTTACTTCTAGGAACCTTCTCATCTCCCATTTAGAAAAAGGGTCCTGATTTCTAGGAAGCTCATGTGCCAGGCATTTCTCAATCCCATCCCTCTCCACAAAGACCCGCAATATTCCTAAACTTAGCCAAAGTCTTTCTACGGTTTGTGGCCAGCTATCCGCTAATTCTAGAAACCGCCCAAGACTCATCCCAGCCATTTGCCCTCCGGTTTCCTGGACTATCACTGCAGAGTCCTGTAAGAGATTCGTGGTTCATCAACAAATGCCAGGACATCAACCCCAATGTACTCTCAACACCCCTTGTCATTTTAAACTTTGTAAACCCATTAACTTTTAATTCATAATATAATAATTTGTCTTTATATTAGTTAGGGAGTTAATCTGAGTTTACTATTGCAAGTTGTTTAAGACATGTTGTACGTTGCTTTAAAGCTTTTTTTCATTTTATCCCATCTGTTCATTAGAGTTATAATTCCCATTAGTACTATATCATCATCTTTCGGGAAAAATCCCATCATAAAAACACTTAATGTCAAAAACCCTATTATTGTCCACAAAATTGCCTCTTTACCATATTTAAATATCAGCAATCCCATCAAATACATTGCGCTTATTATAATAACTGTTAGTTCACCCCAGAAAACAAAATTAGTTTCTTTTGTCATGACTGATGTAATATCAATACCAATTTTCAAAATACTTGTTATTACCAAGGCCACTGTTGCTTGGCTTTCCAACAATTTCTGCCACCCTTCAGATAAAATCATGAGAGTACAAACCAAAATCATCTTACTAATTTTTCCTATTAGCAAGATCCTTCCAATTTGTAAAATAGATTAAAAAAATACAGCCAACAGAGATTGTTATTAATTCCTTGCAATAGCATCCACTGAATATAAATTATTGTTTCACTAACCTTTATCACATTACTAGGGATTTCACCATTGAGAAATCCTCCAGCTTCTGCTTTGGTTCCATTGGTAGTCTCATTTTGTGTCCCGTTGAATGCCATTTTAACAATATCAATTTTTATCTCTGTTGGACTTACGTGTAATAATTGGTTTCAATAGACTTTAATGAATCCTCTATTTTTCAAATAGAATTTTCCAAATACTAAGTATTGTCTTGGTTGCCTCTATTTCAGCCACACCAAAAGTGTTTGTCCGTTTAACTGTCATATTCTATTTCTATACTATGTATATTTTCCTAACTCCTCCTACTTCCCTTTTTTAACTAGCCTTGCTCAATATCTATATTTCTTTTTTGATAGTCTTTTTACAACAATGTTTTTTCTCAGAGGTTTCTTTTTTTCTTTTTAAAATGTCTGTGCCCCTTATCTTGAAGTTCGATTAACTTTTCTAGAACAGTTAATTCGTCTCCTTTTGTTTCTTTCCTTGAAAAAAATTGTTTACCTATAGATGCACAGACACATTTTATCATAATTAATATTAACATTAATCCCAATAAGATTAATCCTCCGTATAAAATATACCATCCAATCCTAACCAGGAAGTTAATCAACCCGGTCCATATGTCTGTTGCAACGAAATTAAAAACAGCTGTTGCTGCCTTTTTTACCCCTTCAACACCTTGTCTCACAAACTCCCCCGCACTGTAAAACCGAACAGTGAAATTAATTAAACAAAATGAGTTAACTTCACTCAAATAATAATGAAAGTTCACTGGACTTAATTGAAATAAGTTCTGTAAATTTAAAATGTTGTTGTAGTAAGGTGAACTTAAAATGATTGCGTTTTCTAGTTCCCAGCATGCTTTGCATCAGACAACAAGGAAAATAAATGTAGAAATTAAGTGTTATTTTGTGTGTTTTTACAGATAGAGAGAATAGAGAGACATAAGTTAGTACTTAAATGTTGTGTTATGTTAGGATTTACATAGGTTTCTGTTTTGTAGTGTTACCGTTGTAGTGAAGAGTAGAGCATGTGGTTAGGTTGAGGATGGACAGCAAAAATTAAAGACTCTTTATACTGCATGTTGTTTGACTATTTACATGCAAGTATTGTGAGTCTTTTTGATAACTACATTAGTACGTGCCAGTGTGCTGTTGCTAACTAGCACTTAACTATAAAGATCTGAATGAATGTGCTGTTACAGTTTTTCTCGATTGCTTAAACACATTTCTTGAAACTATGCCTCGTATTCTCAAAACAGTAAACACAAATCCATAACGTCTCACCCAATTCCCCAAACATCCTATTTTCAGGTCAAAATTAAGCTCTACACTCAAAACCATTCACTCTTGCTGAAAAACCAAACTTTGGCCTCAGACATCACACACGAGCCCTCAAAAACACACACACTACAACATAGTCTTACACACTGGTGAGATAAATTCAAAACAATACTACAAAAACCAAAAACAAAAACCAGTAATAAGTTATGTTGCTTGTGGTTCTCCCCTTCAAGGAACTTTTCACATAATGAACACGTGTATGCATTTGCACATTTTTTATTCCTTAATGTACTGTACAATACATCAAACAACAACAAAAAATATTCTGCCCCAGCATCACATCTTTGTTCTGGGTCAGGCCAGAGAATCTCGTCAACATCACAGGCTATACTGGCCCTAGCTAGGCAGCGGGGGGGAAATCCTCTTGCATGCCTGATCCACCCATGGCATCAGCAGAAATGTCTAGTCAGGCTTCTTCCATTCCATCGTCTCTGTGTCCTACAAAAATAGAAGTACTGATTACTGTAACTGTAACATCCTTTTTACAAAATGGAAGCAGACAGAAACTCTATCTGTATGTAAGGCAATTTGATGCATGTGTTGTAACAGAGTACAGCACTCAAAAGTTACAGTAGAGTACACTGAGGTACACCTACCTGTTTTCCTCCCTGAAGGTTCTTATGATCGAGGCGACGGTGAAGCAACTTAAGTTTGGCTGAACTCATTGCCCAGCCTCCCTCATAGTCATACCATGGACAAGGACATGGTCAACTAGTGGCACGAATTTCATCTGAGACTCATTGTCTCCTTGCCCCTCATCCTCCTCCTCTTCCTCTTCCTCTTCCTCTTCCTTCACCTCTTCCTCCACTCCTTACTGCTCTTGCTCATCCTCTTCCTCCTCCTCCTCCTCCTCTCTGGTGTCCTCGACCTTTTCAATCACATCTCTCTGGATCCATTGTTCCAAAACTGAATGAACTGACTTGGGCTCTTTTATCTATCTATTGAAGGTTCTGATTGGTGTGTGATAAATTTAGACTCGTAGTGTTTCCACGTCGGTAACTGTGTGCTAATTGAGCTCAAGCTATGCTGACTTGAGTGAACAATATTGAATGCTAGTGCTTTCTAAATGACAACATGGTCTAAGCAATGAGAAATTAAGGGATTTGTGTGTAGAGTTTTGCAGTGACAGTTCAACAAATCTGATTCATGTGTCAAAAAGGGGAATAGTGTTTATAGTTTAGGGAAATGGGTGTGCTTTTTGATAAATGGCGTTATGGTTTTGAAATTTTAGTTCAAAAGCCTGGTGATAGTGTTTAAGCAATCGAGAAAAACTGTAATGGAAGCAAGTTGTATATAATTATCATTGTGATGAGTGGGGTGGGATCATGGAAGCGAGGCTTGGCTTGGCTCCCATGGCTCTCAGCCCCGCCCCACTTGTCATAAAAATTTTATGCTCTACTAACTTAAAAAAAAAATTTTGTTTGTTTACTCAAATATTTTGAGGCAATAAGTTTCCTCAAATGTTTTGAGTATTCTTAACTTACCAGGTTTTACAGTGCGGTCCTCCTTTTATTTTGTGACCTTTAATTTCTATGTTAGTATTGCAAATATAATTTTTCAACCAGTTTAAACCCAAGTAATAGTTTTTATCATTTGCTTTACACCAGTTCTCCTTCTAGTCCTTCCTGTCAATCGTTGGTGATAAATAGTCAATAGCTAGGGCGTCTAGTTTCGTCAAAGGTACATTTTTTCCTCCTTTTGGGACCCTATTTGGGACCCTCTCCTGGACTGACAACACCACAGCACTGGCCAAGAAAGCACAAGGGTCTGAGAGTAACGCAATTTCAATTCTCTGTGTGTATGTGCTGTACATGTGGAAGAATTGACAATAAAGCAGACTTGACTTGACTTGACTTGACTATATCTTAACATGCTATTTGTTGCTATATAAACAGGTCCATGAAACATTTTCCATTTTTGATTCCGGTCCACTATTCTGATAACTCCTCCTGCTCCGTAACTCATCTCATATCTATTAGCCACCCTACTTTTCTTAAAAGTCCAAGGTAAAGGAACTATCCCTTTGTTCCAATAACAGACAACTGATGCTATTTGATGAATTGTGATTTGATCATGTCCTTCGGAGCATCTTTCGATAACATTACCACATTCATTTCCTGTTAATCCAAAAACGGCATCACTAAGGACAATTAAATTGCTTCTATAAATGCCTTCCTTGTCTTTTCTTCAATAAATGTTTAATCTTTTCAAATATAACCTCCTTCTTATACTTAAGGTTTCATTTGTTTTATTCCCCGTTAATGGATCTGTACCATTAAGAAAATCGCCACAGTCCATCTTTTCTTCATCTTTGTCACAAAAATTAGCATAAGAAAAATCACCATAATCCTTTTTTGTATATTTATACTTTTGTCCGTGGTTCCTTCTGCTAATTTATCTTCTGATGCATACGTCCATTTGTTTTACTTTATTCTCATAGTAATTTTTAATCTCATTCTCCGTCTTTAGAGCTTTGTTAAGTTCCATCTTAATTAAATATATATCTGTTTCCCATTTAAATGTATCTATTTCCCAATAACCAACTTTGAAATTATATTTGACCCTTGGTAGAGCCATTTTCTTTTTCCATATCCATGGGACGGTTTTATTTAATTCCAAACTGATTTCAGTTTCAGATCTGGTCTCTAGTTCTGCGTAACCTGTTTTACGCGATCCTACAAGCCTGTCTCTAGTTGTCATTAACAAAATATATTCACCTTCTGGGTTTAGTATTCTACTATTTTTTTTATCCATTCTTCTACATTTTGTCTTATTAACTCTGCATTTGTTATTTTATCTTCTTTTTTATCTCTTCTACTTCTTTTAACTTTTCCCTTATATTTACACTGCCCTATCTTCCACGGGTTAAAGTTTTTCCTCGATCTAAATATCCAACATCCTTCTAGTTCTTCATTAAAAATAGTTTTATAGGTCGATCCTATAAAATATTTAATGGTTTTATTTCCCTCTCGTTCCTGAATGTAACTATTCTCTTCGAATATTTCAATCTCGTTATTTTTATTATTATACCAATGTTTCATTGTTACCGCATTTTTCAGTTTAACCTTAGGCGTTCTAACCATATAATAGATCGTTTTATCTGTGCTCATGTTTTCTAACCATCTCCAAAAACCTTTCATATTTTTCTCTACTTCGTTTCTTTTGTCTTTTACCGTTCCCCATACAGATAACTCAAATCCTGAGATATTCTGTCTTTCTACTTGAACTTCGGCAAGAATAATATAACCTGACAATATTTCCCATTCTAGAAGAAAACTTACTCTAAGTAAAACTAAGAGGAATATTCCTAAAAACATCAATATCCAAAGTATTATACTCATCCATTTGCAGAGCCTTCGCTGTTTCCTCAGCTTCTGGATGGTTTCTTTAGCTATATTCCTTTTCGTATCACTTTTAGGTCAGGCTGTTTCTCATGTAACTCCACTTCAATTCCTCCGATCCAGTCATAATCGGGATGTGCACATGATAATACATTTATTTTAAAATGCATTACAACCGTAAAGGTTTCTATCGGTTCCTCTGTGATCTGTTCATTATCATAAGGAACTCCAGTTATATGTGTCTCATCTACAGGACACCAAACTTTGTGCTTGTCTAAATCGTTCGCCATCGAAACTGTTAGTGGCACGAATTTCTCCTTCCTGGTAGATTTCCTTTTTTTCTTTGTAATGTTCGAGCGGGGCTGTGTCCCTCGATAATCCTTAGTATACTGTCGGCTGTCTACCCAGCCTCCTCTTTGAGCTATTTCGATAGCCAGATTTCCCCAGCTTCGAACTTGCCACTGCTCCCCGAGTCTAATATATACCCAAGCGATCTTCCCTCGGAACTCCTGTTTCAAATCCACTTCGGGGAAACATTTCAAGATTGGCTCATGCCAAAGCGTAAGATACCACTTCCTGGACTCCATGTCCGTTAGGGTCAAATCTTTTTTGCAATCTTTTCTTTTTATTTCTTGAACTAACTCTTCTCTTTCCAAAAGAGCCCTGTTCTTTATCTCTCTGTCTCTCGTTAGTATGGGTATTCATCCGTCCAGAAACGCACTCTTTTCATGTTCTCGCATTCCTAGATAAGGATGCCTCAATAATCTGGATATTATTCCATCCTGGAATAATCCTATCGGTTTGAGAACTCTTAAGCCCTCCCACATTGACCGAGATGACATTAAAGTCCGGTCTTTTGCCTTACAGATCCAACATGTCCATAGATTTGTGCCTTGCCACTTGCAAGTGCACCCTTCCTCGAAATTTCCGGATACTCTGTATGAGTCTATCCGTACTTTAACGGGATTTGGCCTACAATTCGCACAAATAATAATTCCTGATATTTCAGTGTGAGACTGTCTATACATCATCCATTCCACTCCAATAGCCTTCTTCTCATCACAGCAGGATAGAGTGGGCATGGCACATAATTGATCACATATTATACAGCCATATGGCCTCACTGTTGTTTCTACGACTTTGTCATTTGTTCCTCCAAAGCCAAGACCCCTTTCTAGTTCTGGTTCTAACCATAGAAATGCCCTTGATCCATGCCTACCGTGCTCCACCCGAATTAAGCCCCTTCTGTTTATGATGGAATTTATAGTTTCCATCTATCACTTTTTTATTAGGTCTTTGTTACTTTGAATTCCATTATTTTCTAATTCTACAGTATTAGACCCTGTTATTGCTTTAACTTGATCGACAGTGCCCAAGCCCTCAGAAAACTTGCCTACCTTATGTCTTGTTATAACGACTTGGTCTCCGACTTCAAATTTCCGGTTTCCTTTCATTTCCGTTTCCTTTAAGTTCACCGTATTGCACCTGTTGAGATCCAACAAACACCGATCAATAAGCGAGTCCCAGTCTCCTAGGCTTTTGTTTTTACCAAACCATTTTTTAACAGAACGTATCACCCGTTCCTTTCCGGATGGTACGATATACTTTTTACTAGTATTATCTTATTCTCTTTACAGAAATTTTCTACTAGTTTGCCGCTTATATTTCGTGTGCCGTCCGCTCTAAGACTCTCCATTTTGCCTTCCCATCGAATCCATTCTTTTAAACACTCTACTACCTTTTCTTCGAGTGCAGCCCCCATTGGCCAAACCATCTTTTTCTTAGTATGATTATCTATAGCCAGTAGGAAATAACAATCATTTCCTTTACGAGTGCAGCCATAATGGCCCTGCAAAATTTATGCTTACTTGTTGACCTGGAAAATCTTTAGGCAGCTCGCTTTCCTTGCAGCCCTTGGAAGTCATAAATTTCCTGCAAATTTGGCATTCCTTTCTTATTTCCCTATAATGAGTTCGCCAGTTAGGGATGTTTAGATTTCTTAATCTAAGTTCCACTTGAATCATATTTACACTGGGATGGTTTAACTCATTATGTAATTTTTGAAATAACTCTGTTATCTCCTGAAGCTTCACTCGGCCTATTAATTCATCAATTTCCTTGTTCCCATCAGCAGCTTCGCTTTCCTGCCTCGTGTGGCTTGCCTGATGGTATGTGTGAGCTGTTACTTTCCCTAATAGATCAGCTATGTTTTTCCACTGCTCTTTGTGTGCCATCGGTTTACTCCGGGCTGTGTGGAAATCATTAGCTTTCCATTTTTCTAATTCCTTATTAATACCATCTGTAACATATTCAGGATCGCTGGTTAAGACAGTTTCTTTATGTCCTAATTCAACAGCTCTCTGAAGTGCTCGTTCAACGGCTGTTACTTCCGCTAGCTGAGCAGTTCCTTCTATTTCATCACTTTGCGATGTGATCAACTGTCCATTATGTTTGACTAAGTATCCCCTTCTCACTTTTCCTGCCTTTTCACTCTATCAGTGAAATATTTAGGCACATTTTTATGGCCATTGTGATATCGAGTCATTTTTTTTTCCCTTTTTAGCTTAATTCTTCTCCAATCTAATTGATTATCCCCCAAAATTAAGCTCCACTGGTCCCACCTGTGGCTATGGATGCGAGCCTGATCCATCACTAAATTTTTCTTTAACCTGGCTAGTTCTCCTGCCATGGAAAAGATGACTATGGGCTGTTCCTTAGCTATAGCTTTTAGCTGTGTTAGCCTTTTCGTTACAGATGCCAGGACTCTCTCAGCTCCGTTGTCTGGGTAACGTCTCATTGCTGTTTCCTGTTGATGTGTCAAAAAGGCAATGGGGACTCACCCTCCCTCGTTTGAGAGCGTTAGCGTGACTTCCTCCTCTTGTTCAGAGACTTGAACATGTAGAGGGAGTGTTTTGTCTCGTCTTTCGAGTGCTCCACTATCTAAGGCCATTTTAATTAATTTTAATCTGGCCTGTTCCATTTGGTCAGTCCATTGCCATTTTCCCTCTCTGGTTCCCTGATATAACACTTTTGCCTCCCTAGAATACTTAGGTATCAACTCTCTGATATAATTCAGGGTTCCTAGCAACGACTGAAGCTGTTTCCTGTTTTTAGGGGGGCCTAGCCTTTCCATTTCATCTAACTTAGTTCTTGTGTTTGTTGTTAGAGCTTTTGTGTCTTTACCAAGTTTAAATCCCATGAAATCTACCTCGTGTTTTCCAATTTCCATTTTCTTTAGACTAGGGTTCAACCCAGCCTCTGTTATTCTGTCTAGAGTCTGCTTAAGTAGTTTCAAGTGTTCTTGTTCATTAGTTGAAGATATCAGGATATCATCAATATAAACAGTAACTGGGATTCCTGATAAAAGTTTTAACATTACGCTTTGAAATTGGTTTGGCGCATTTCGATATCCTTGAGGTAATCGATTCCAAGCGTAATGATCACTTCCGAAAGTAAAAGCGTTTTTTAATTGGCTTTCTTTTTCCAGAGGAATACTCCAAAAACCATTTGCCAAATAAATTTTTGACAGCCAGTTTCTCTCTGTGCCTATATCTCCACTTACTTCACTGCAGTTAATCAGGTATCTAGTATCAGGGACTGTAACTTTATTTAAGGCCTTATAATTAGTTACTAGTCTCCAACTTCCATCCGGTTTCGGAACCGCTTGGAGAGGCGCATTCGTCTGTGCCAATACCCCTCTTGGCAGTTTCCAGATAATTCCCTGTTCTGTCAGTTCTTTAATAGTTTCGCCAGTTTCGTTCTCCGCGGCACTATTGATTTTATATTGCCTCTGTGGGGGGGGAATTCCTCCCTGAATCACATGTTCATATTCTGATTGGACTTTTCCGCAGTCATTTTTGCTTCTTGAATAGCTATTCATATATTTTCTCAGAATTTTTTCCAGCTCCCCTTTATTACTTAATTCAGATTCTCTTACTATTCTTTCGATCTCTTTGTTCTGGTCAACTACTCCTATTTTTCCTATTCTCAAATCATCGGGGCACATTAAATTTTCGCTTCCAAGAATTACATTTATTTTCTTTTTTCTCCATACATTTTTATTCCTTGAATTACCGTCAAAATCTTCCACTGCAATTACATTCGTCATGGTTTTCTGTGGGTTTTACTACGCTAAAGTCGGCTCCTGTATCCACGCGGAACGTGGTTCCATCATATGTTTTGTATAACCTTTGATCAATTTCCTCTGTCTTCATTAAGGCTTTCTTAAGGGGAGCCGAAAAATCCTATTCTTCCAGAATTTCGGTATTTTTCTTTTTATTTGCATTTTTCTTGCCTTTAGCTTCCTCAATATCTGAACTGGCTTTTTCCTGCCTGTCATCTATTTTAACTCTGCCTATCTTAGCTTCGGGCCTGTTTTTCGCTCTTCCTGCTATAATTTGTGATTTCTCTTCCATGCTCAGTTTATTCCATCTTTCCGGGCTTATATAGGAACTTTTCTTTTTATTGTTTTCATTTCGATTTGTTCCAGGTCGCGACTGTTCCCTAAATCTTTTCCCTTCACGGGATATATTCTTAGGGCTGTTTCTTTCTTCCCTCTCTGCCCCTTTCTTCCATTTTTGATCTGCTCTGTGTTTAGGGCGAGATGAGGGTCTGCTCTCCATCTCATAGCGGTTATATGGCTTCTTTTCACAGCTTGACCGTCTTGGTTGGTCCTTGGGCCTTTGTGGCTTACTATTAGATTTTTCTCTGTCTGTCTGAATTATTTCTGTCTTTCTATCATATCGAATTAGAGCTTTTTCTAATTCTTCCTGAGATGTCTCCGGACCATAAAGAATGAATTATTTTGCTCCAATTAGAGGGTTTCTTTTTACTCCTTGAAAAATATGTTTCAAGATCCCTTCTACGCCTTTCTCTGCGATTTCCTGACAGGCTGTCAAAGCTCCTACTGTACGCCACTTTTCTTCAAAGCGTTCCTGTTCTATCTCTTCTTTATTAGTAGGAATTAACCCTTCAAGGGTCCTAGCTAATTTTCTGCCTCCATGTAGTCCAAACTCAGCCAAAATATGCGAGTCTATTGATTCACCAGATATTTTAATCTGCTCGCCGTAACGAACCAATTCTCTGACTTTTCCTTTTACTGTGGTATTTTTTAATTTGGCCTTTTTCAAAAGCTTCATCTCCTGATCTTTTCTCATTAATTCCTCTGTTACTCTGGATTCCATCGAATTAATCTGTTTGTCTAGGAGAACGCACTTGGCTTATGGGAGTTATTGGCCTTCTCTGACCTGGTGTCCCTAAATGCAATGCTTCTAAATGCTGATTTAGTGCATTAATCTCAACTGGTCGGTCCATTGCTCATTCCGACTGATTTTCTGGCTCAGGAGTTCTATCCCTGAAACGGAGCCTTCTTGGCCCCTGCCATGTTCTGGCAGGGTTCGGTGTCACATTTCTTACTGTTCTTTCTATTACTAACTCTTCATAATCTGAATCTTCTTGATTCTCCTCTGAGTCACTGTCTGAACTGTCACTTTCTGGTCTCACGTCCGAATAATATTCCTCGAACTGGTCATTACCTACCGAATTCCTAATTATTCTTCCCTCTGCTTGTCAAATCTTTTTGAGCTAAAATCGCTCATTTAGCTCGCTGCGTTAATGAGGTGTCTGCGAGGATCTGAATAGCATCTCCTCAATTCAACAAACTCCACACCTGCCCGCATGTTATACCAGGAGCATATTCATCATCTCACTTATTTATTCTGTCTAAAACAGTTTCTCTCTTTCTGCTCTTAGGATGTGTGGGTTTATAAAATCCCTTTCCCATTCGGAATGTTTCATAACTTTTTCCAAGCTTCAATTTGGGAAATGGGTTTTCTACCCTATCTTCTCTTCCTCTGGCAGTTCTTGTTCGCCTTAATACGGGCCATTCAGGATCTGAATCTTCCTCTGAAAATTTGATCCCGGTATTTACCGGTCTCTGTATAGTACCACTTCCCTGGTCTGATCTTCCTTTTCCTGCAGCCTGATCTTGATTCACTCTCAGAGTTATTTTTCCTATAACTGTGGGATCTGGCTGACAGATTACCCATATCTTGGGCCAGTCCATTCGATCTGTTTTTCTGAGTAACGTACTCACTAGGGCTGCCCCCATTGTGATTTTATTAAATCCAAAAATCCCTGCTGAGATTATGGGCATGGCCACTGCACAATATTTATTATCTCTGGCAAGTTTACATATCTTGTCTATCAAAGTGTCCAACGTGAGAATCACTGTTAATTATTCTGCTATGTCACCATTTTGACCTTTTCTATGGCTGATTGCATGTATTACAGGTTTTCCATTCGGACCTCCTATTTTCTGTAAAACTACATCTCCTGTTCTTATGGGATTATTTGTATGCTGTATTATTCTGTCTGACTCTTCCTGAAATCTCTGTCCTGCCCGCCTTTGAAAGGCACTGGCTACCCCCTCTCCGTGCTGAAGATCGTTATTGGCAGCGTTCACCAAAACACAAACTTCTTCTTCTAATTCCAAATACCCTTCTTTAAGGATAATTACATTTCTACCTTTCCCAAAATATGTCCTAAGCGGTTCTTCGCTCTCTGACAAAAAGTCATCATCTGGGCTTTCAGGGTTTTCCGGCTGTAGAGCACTTGGATCTAGAGTGCTTCTATTCCCCTCTCTGCGGGGTACAAAACTGGGAGCTAAGGATCCACGTTCAGATCCTTCACCCGTATCAACTTCATCGAGGGCATCCCAACTCTTTGTTAGTATGTTTCTGATTTCACTCCCGAATTCGTCAAACACTCTAACCTTGGGAGATCCGTCCCTTCCCCCTTTGTTCGAATAAATAAAGGGTGGGATTTCTGCTCCCTCACAAATCCTAATATTCACCACTGAAGCTATCGTTCTTATTTCCTGCCATGGTATTTGACCGGATCCACACCTGCACTGTGTGGGATTAATCCAATCTATTTTTCCGCCTAAATCTTGAGGAATGAGGCTGACCATCGTCATCTGCCCCATCATACTTCCCTGGATTTAGTTTTATATTTTAACGGAACTCCCTCTCCTTGCTGAGAGTTTACAGAGTCTTTGTCTTTCTCTTTTCAGGTCTATTACAAGCCTGCGCGTGCGTTCAAAGACTAAAGTCCCTCTGGACTACTACTGTGGCCGTGGTCTGTAAGGACTTTCTAGGCTACTTCTCACTCGCTATTATCCTTGAATTATTCTTCTCCAATATTATAGCCCCACACGTTTGGGCGCCATGTTGTATTTTTCATCGTGTGAAGAATCCATAATCCTATAACCACATCTTTTTCCCCACAAGCAGTTGCAATAAATAAATAAATACCGTCCTTACCTCTTGTATTAGGAAGTGTAATAGACGTTTCAAGATTCTCCACCCGATCTCCTGAACAGCTCAGTTGAGGTCCTCACCTCTATGGAACTCTTATTGGAGGTTTATTAACAAATTCAGATAATATGTTACTCTTAATAAATTACTCAGAGACTTGTTTAAAAGAAGTTTAACGCATCACCATAGGAAATGGTTTCGCTTTAGTAAAACAATAACTCATGAGCAAATACACTAAAAATAAACAGCGAGAAGTCTTCACGCCGAATTGCGGCACTGTTTTTTTCCATTCATCACATTTTATAGTCATACAAACAATACGTCCCTTTTCCGTATCTCCATATTCAGACAATACACAAACCAACCCATACCCCTTTCTCTTAGTGTGAGCGAAGCATAGATTGCATATGCCAGGAAGTGTGACTTTTGACCCAGTTAACAAACTCATAGTAGCATAAGTTCAAATGAAGTAATCAGCATCTTTTTTAGAGAAGCAAGCTAATTTATCTCTATTTAATCTAAACAATTACAACATCTTAAAGGCGTAAGCTTAGGCAAATAGCAGTTTCTAAACTATATCGCAATATTTCTTTTAAGATGAGATAAAACATTTCACAATACAACACTTTAAGAAAGAAGGTCCATTCTGCAACGTTGTTGCAAAATGCATCTCCTTGCACAATCATTGTACAGTGAGCACAGAATATACACACGTGGCAGTTTTAATTGTTGAGTAAAAACTCTAACAAGATGTATATCCTTTTTAGGACTTTTCAGATGTTTGCAATCTCAAAGCTTTGATGTCTTTGGCCAGGGATTGCAACTCCAAATTAAACGTCGCCAAATAAATAATTTCTTTTAGCATCCTCATTATTTTCTTATTTAAATCCTCCTGTTTCCTCAGAAGTTGAATTATTCTCCTTATTCTAAATATTAGTTCCTGTTGCTCCATTTGTTGATGTCCCATCTTGTTTCCTTCCCTGCTTCTTCTTCTTTTGTTTTTTGACCTTCCGGCTCCATTCTTTTTGGATGCCTAAAGATTAGCATATAGCCCGTTAGCATCACCAGCGTGGTTGCCGCTAATCTCGCTTACATTGCTAATACTCTATTCACACACATTACCATTGTTTTACACACTGTTACTTGCGCAGCGGCGTAGAGTGAAGTCGATAATGGTCTGAAGATGGGTTTGAACAGTTTGCGGGACAGTTCATCGAAGCGTGAGTCGAAATAGTATGCGGCAGGCTCAAACAGACAGGAATGTTGCAGCTGGCTCGGATGGTCCGTTGCACAACCCTCGCACTCCTCCCTCAGTTTGTTGTCTATTATGTTCTGTAGCAGCTGCACGATCGTGGCTTTTATGATTTTCAACCCTATGCCGCTGAAGCACCCATCTGTGGTATCGAACCCTGTGCGGGCGGAGGTAGTGCACAGGTCCTTTAGGTAGCTCAGGTTACGATATTCGAGCTCTGTGCAGAATTTATCCAAGCATTCTTTGTGCAGGTCGTGTGAGCGGTGTTCGTCTGTCGGAATATAATCAACAGCATTATCATCAGGAGCAACGAGGTTGAAAGGAGCGTAATCGCATTGTAAAGAGTCTTCTTGAGACATGTTGGAAATGTGGTGTGGGAAGGGTCTTACTGTTCTTTATAATGGCTGTAGTAAATGGGCGGGGACGGCAACACCCCTGAACTTTTGCCGAGGTAACTCTCGGGGTGAAACAGCTGCGTTTTAATTTTTTTGTATCCGTCACGCATGTCACACCACTTGAACATTTTGTTTACGATCGAAAAAAAGAGCGCTCAGCACATGCAGATCGCGCCACTTGAACAAAAATTGCAGGGTGAACATTTCGTGATATTCCTTATTCAGGTCACCGCCCGAACGACCACTAAGCTTTGCCCTGTCTTCGCAGGCGAATATGTACACGCAGTCATCCGTGTTCTTTTGGGCGTGATCGCCGACCACTCAGTACCGGATATTCAGGGCCACCCCATCCCACTCTGCAACGTACAAAGGTTCTTCTCCACAATCATTCAGATCTTTCCAGATTAGATTGAAAAATAATTACCAGTCTTTATCAGGAAATATCAGGCAGGGATCTTGATCCTTTACAAATTCGTTGGTCTCGTCAGACGTGTAGAGCGTAACCGTTCGAGATGGTTTGTGAAATATGTACCCAAATATGCGTCGGCTGATCAGAAAAAATTAGTCTCTCACACAATCCGTATTTTCGTGGAGAAACTTTGTCAAATACAGATTACCATTGTACGGCTTTCTCGGGGCCAAAGTCAGATTTTCCATCATCTCTTCATCCCATTCCCTCTCAGGAGTTTTAGGTGAGTATAAACCGTCCATGTCTATGTATTTCACATCTCTTTTCTGATTTTCCACAGAACTGCCGGGGCCTATTTATCTAAGCGTACCTTGGAATGAAACCTGATACCACGAAAATGTGTGCCGTAGATTAGTCCGGATGTGGGAACGGTCCATTAAAAAGTTAAAAAACATTCCTCAGGACTTCATTTATGCTTTGTCATCCGCTGGACACGTTCAAACATCTGTTCAAACAACATTTTGACATCGGATTTTCACGCATGACGATTTTCGCATATGGAAATTATTATGGGGTGAGAGGTCACATATGAATATGATTATGAGGTCAAAAGTTCAAAGTCATCAATCAAAATTATGTTTCGTATCGGGTAGGAACTACTGCAGTCACATCACTGATGTACATTCATCTCCAACCAAGTTACTGGAAACTCCTGGATGTGCAATTACATCTGCTGAACATAAAACAAGAAGATTATCTACAATAATACACTCATTAAAACACATGATAAACTCCTATCATACATACCGAGAGAGATTTACCATGTAGCAATATGCATGGTCGCTCACCACGCAAGACCACGGTCACTAGCATGCTGATGACTAAAAAAAGACAAACAAATAAAGTCTGTCCTTATAAAAGACAAAATCCTTTTTGACACTGGAGACTAAACTGAAAAAGGCTTAACTGCTAAAACACAAGAGGAGGATGCACCAACCCCTATCCCTTGTTTATAATGACGTACTTCCACAAGGGTCCAGTACCAAGAATGATGCATCCTGAGCAATCAAACCCTTCCCTTTTTGCATTCTCAATGCCAACACTGATAGGTTCATAGGACTTAAACCATATTAAGTATTCACACGTAATTAAGGAAACGATAGGATCGATAGAAAGTGTCAAGAAGCTGAGAGATGGAAGACTAATCCTATATTGTAAGGATAGTAGGCAACAAAAAGTGGCATTGAAAATAAAGTTGATTAGTGGACAAAAAGTGATCCGCTCGATACCGGAAGAAAATAAATGGGTCAAAGGAGTAATAACTGCTTTCCCAAATGAAGTGAGGGCGGCAGTGATTGAGGTTAAAAGACTGAAATACAGCAGAAATAATGAAAAGGTTGATAGCCTTTCAGTAATGATTCACTTCGATGAGGATAAATTACCGGACAAAGTATTCTTAGGATTCATTAGCTACCCGGTCAGACTTTATGTTCCCCCTCCTTTAAGATGTTTTAAATGCCAAAAATTTGGTCATGTGGCAGTTGTTTGCAGAGGTAAACAATGATGTGCAAGATGTGGAGGTGAGCATGAATATGGCAAATGAAGACTAATCCTATATTGTAAGGATAGTAGGCAACAAAAAGTGGCATTGAAAATAAAGTTGATTAGTGGACAAAAAGTGATCCGCTCGATACCGGAAGAAAATAAATGGGTCAAAGGAGTAATAACTGCTTTCCCAAATGAAGTGAGGGCGGCAGTGATTGAGGTTAAAAGACTGAAATACAGCAGAAATAATGAAAAGGTTGATAGCCTTTCAGTAATGATTCACTTCGATGAGGATAAATTACCGGACAAAGTATTCTTAGGATTCATTAGCTTCCCGGTCAGACTTTATGTTCCTCCTCCGTTAAGATGTTTTAAATGCCAAAAATTTGGTCATGTGGCAGCTGTTTGCAGAGGTAAACAACGATGTGCAAGGTGTGGCGGTGAGCATGAATATGGCAAATGCGGACAAGGAGTTAACCCAAAGTGTTGTAATTGTGGAGAAGAACCTAGTGCGGGTTATTGAGGATGTAAAGTGAGGAAGAATGCAGCACAAGTCATATTCTGAGGCACTAAAAAAAGTGGGGAAAGACTCCAGGGCTAGAAGATAACAAAAAGATAGTTCCTAATCAAAAGATGGATAAAGTGCACTGGGTATGTGGTTGGATTCAAAATTAAATTTTGGAATACATATACAGAAATTAATTGAAAAATGTAAAAGAGGAATTAATGTATTAAGGTGTTTATCAGGTGCTGATTGGGGAGCAAGTTCTCAATCATTAAAAATAATATATAGTGCAGTAATAAGATCTAGTATAGATTATGGTAGTATAGTATACTGTTCGGCAAACAAAACTCTGCCCAAAAAAGTTGAAGTAGTACAGTCACAGGCTCTGCGTATATTTAGTGGAGCTTTTAGAACATCTCCAGTGAATGCATTACAGGTAGAGATGGGAGAAATGCCCTTAGAACTCCGTAGGTTACAGTTGAGGATGAGATACTGGGCTGGTGTAAAGGGTCACTCAGAATATCATCCAGTTAAAAATCTTTTGAAAGATTGTTGGGAATATGGATATAAAGATTTAGAGAGCTTTGGTTGGACAGTAAAGAAGGAGGCAGATAGATTAGGGTTGAATAAATATGAAAATAATTCCAGTAGTTCCACCATGGTTGTTTCCAATGCCTTTGATTGACTTTCAAATACAAAAATAAATTAAAGCTGCAAGCAGTGATGAAAGGGCCCTCACACCCGGGCTCACTGCCACCCGGTGGCTTTAGGAAAACAGCAAACAGTGGGCAATATGCATTTAATTTGGTAAATATCGGAGGAATATGTCAAAGTCATTTATATGTGCCAAACTAATGTAATTTCCAGTTGCCAGCAGGTGGCGCTATGATTATAACTGAATATTGGCCTTAAGATGTGTTAAGGCCAGGACTTTTATCAAACGTGAAGTTTGGGGCAGATCGGACATTGCATTTTTAAGTTAATGTAAAACAAGTAATTTCCTGTTGCCAGTAGGTGGCGCTATGGTTATTACTGAATATTGGCATGTAAATGTTTTCAGGCCAGGACTCTTATCAAACATGTTAAGTTTGGGGCAGACCGGACATTGCATGTTAAAGTTAGTGTAAAACAAGTCATTTGTTGTTGCCAGCAGATAGCGCTATGATTATAATGGAATATTGGGCTTAAAATGTGTTAAGGCCAGGACACTTATCAAACATGTGAAGTTTAGGGCAGATCAGACATTGCATTTTTAAGTTACTGTGAAACAAGTCATTTCCTGTTGTCAGCAGGTGGCGCTATAATTATAACTGAATATTGGCTTTTAGATGTGTTCAGGCCAGGGCTCTTAGGAAATGTGTGAAGTTTGGGGCAGATTGGGCACTGTATTAATGAATTACAACAACTTCCTGTTTCATGGTATTAATAGCATGCTTTAGCACTTAGTAAGTGTTGCTATAATGTTTGAGCATATTTCTAGCATGTTTAGCACATAATGGCATATTTTACTGTGTTGCTAATAGTGCATCACAGCGTAAAACATGTCACTTCCTGTTGCCAGCACGTGGTGCTATAACTATGAAAAAATATGAGCATGTAGATGTCTTCAGGCCAGGACTCTAATCAAACATGTGAAGTTTGAGGCAGATTGGACATTGTATGCATGAGTTACAACAACTTCCGTTTTCATGGCATTAATAGCATTAACACTTAGAAAGTGTTGCTAGCATGTCTGGGCGTGTTTCTCGC
>NW_015536510.1:6930-7863 GCF_001515605.1 Sinocyclocheilus anshuiensis | reverse complement strand
TTAACATGCTTCTAGCATGTTGCCAGCCTATTTAACACTTGCTGATGCTTTTTATTATGTTGCTAGGAGTCCATAACAGTGTTAAACATGTCAATTCCTCTTTCCAGCAGGTGGCGCTATGACTATAATCGAATACAGGCATGTAGATGTGTTCAGGACAGGACTCTTATCGAACTTGTTAATTTTGGGACAGATTGGACACTGCATGCCTGAGTTAGAGTAACTTCCTGTTTCACTGCATAAATAGCATGCTTTAGCACTTAGGTAAGTGTTGCTAGCATGTTTTAGTATGTTTGTAGCATGTTGCAAGCTTATTTAACACTTGTTGATGCTTTTTAATATTTTGCTAGGAGACCATAACAGTGTTAACCACGACACTTCCTGTTTCCAGCAGTTGGCGCTATGACTATAACCGAATACGGCATGTAGATGTGTTCAGGACAGGAATCTTATCAAACTTGTTAAATTTGGGGCAGATTGGACACTGCATGCCTGAGTTACAGTAACTTCCTGTTTCACTGCATTAATAGCATGCTTTAACACTTAGCTAAGTGTTGCTATTATGTTTTAGTATGTTTCTAGCATGTTGACTGCCAATGTAAGAGTTGCTGATGCTTTTTAATATTTTGCTAGAAGTCCATAAGAGTGTTAAACATGTCACTTCCTGTTGCCAGCAATTGGCGCTATGACTATAACCGAATACAGACATGTAGATGTGTTCAGGACCGGAGTCTTATCAAACATGGTAAATTTGGGGCAGATTGGGCACTGCATGCATGAGTTACAGTAACTTCCTGTTTCACTGCATTAATAGCACGCTTTAGCACTTAGCTAAGTGTTGCTAGCATGTTTTAGTATGTTTCTAGCCTGTTGCCAGCCTATTTAACACTTGCTGACGCTTTTTATTATGTTCCTAGGAGTCCATAACAGTGT
>NW_015536510.1:3675-6907 GCF_001515605.1 Sinocyclocheilus anshuiensis | reverse complement strand
TTTTTAATATGTTCCTAGGAGTCCATAACAGTGCAAAACATGTCACTTCCTGTTGCCAGCAGGTGGCGCTATGACTATAACCGAATACAGACATGTAGATGTGTTCAGGACCGGAGTCTTATCAAACATGGTAAATTTGGGGCAGATTGGGCACTGCATGCATGAGTTACAGTAACTTCCTGTTTCACTGCATTAATAGCACGCTTTAGCACTTAGCTAAGTGTTGCTAGCATGTTTTAGTATGTTTCTAGCATGTTGCCAGCCTATGTGTGTTGCTAGCATGTTTTTTCATGTTTCTAGCATGTTGCCAGTCAATGTAACAGTTGCAGGCGCTTTTTAATATGTTGCTAGGAGTCCATAACAGTGTTAAACATGTCACTTCCTGTTGCCAGCAGGTGGCGCTATGAATATAACCGAATACAGACACGTAGATGTGTTCAGGACAGGAGTCTTATCAAACATGTTAAATTTGGGGCAGATTGGGCACTGCATGCCTGAGTTACAGTAACTTCTTGTTTCACTGCATTATTAGCATGCTTTAGCACTTAGCTAAGTGTTGCTAGCATGTTTTAGTATGTTTCTAGCATGTTGCCAGCCTATTTAACACTTGCTGACGCTTTTTATTATGTTCCTAGGAGTCCATAACAGTGTTAACCATGACACTTCCTGTTGCCAGCAAGTGGCACTATGACTAAAACTGAATTTGGCCATGGGTATTTGTTCAGGACTGAACGCCTATCAAACGTGTGAAGTTTGGGGCAGATCGGATATTGCTTGCCTGAGTTACAGCAACTTCCTGTTTCATGGCGAAACATCAAATTTGTCAGGCCGCCAGGGACACGCCCCTTCACGAAAACTCAAGATTTTCACAATTTAACGTCACAAAGGCCTTATGATGACCCTCACCAAATTTGAAAATGATCCAATTAAAACTGTAGGAGGAGTTCGTCAAAGTACGAGGGCTGGAAATGTCTCCGATTAAAACTGTTGGAAGAGTTCGTCAAAGTACAAGGCCTGGAAATGTCAAAAACTGCACAAAAATTGTACAGTAAATTGAAAATAACGTACATCCTGTTGGGATTTGGATTTTGTACCAAGAGACTTTTTTGTAGGTAATGGTGTGTTACGCATGTGTACCGATTTTCGTACATGTACGTAAAACGTAGCTCAAGGCGCACTCCGTTGAAATTTTACAGGTGGCGCTATCGAGCCGTTTTGCCACACCCACTTCTGGAACCCATATCAGATGTAAATTTTCGCCAGTTCTGACGCGTGTGCAAAGTTTCATGAGTTTTGGAAAATGTTTAGGCCCTCAAAAATGCGATTCGCTTTGGAGAAGAAGAAGAAGAAGAAGAAGAATTAAAGCTGCAAGCAGTGATGAACGGGCCCTCGCACCCGGGCTCACCGCCATGGGGTGGCTTTAGTAAAACAGCGAACGGCGAGCATTATGCATTTAAAGTGGTAAATATAGGAGGAATACGTCAAAGTCATTTATATGTGCCAATCTTCCTGCTGCCAGCTGGTGGCGCTATAACTATAACTGGATTTTGGCATGTAGATTTCTTCAGTCCAGCACTTTTATCAAACATATGAAATTTGGTGCAGATTGAACATGGTATGTTTGAGTTAGTATAAAACATGACGTGTCCTATTGCCAACAGGTGGCGCTATGATTATAACTGAATATTGCCCTTTAGATGTCTTCAGGCCATGACTCTTTCCAAATATGTGAAGTTTGGTGCAGATTGGACATAGCATGTTTAAGTTAGTGTGAAACAAGCCATTTCCTGTTGCCAGCAGGTGGCGCTATGATTATAATGGAATATTGGCCTTCAGATGTGTTCAGGCCAGGACTTTTATTGAACATGTGAAGTTTGGGGAAGATCTGACATTTTATGCCTGAGTTACAACAACTTCTATTCCCATGGCGAGACATCGAAATTTGTCACGGCGCCATGGACACGTCCTTTAACGAAAACTCAAGATCTTCGCAATTTAACATTGCAAAGGCCTTTAGATTATACTGAACAACTTTGGTGTTCATCTGAATTAATCTCTAGGAGGAGTTCGTTAAAATACAACGTCTGAAAATGGCAAAAATGACAAAATTTGCTGAGAAAATTAAAAATAACCGACTTCCTGTTGGCTTTCGGATTTTGCTCCAATATACTTTTTTGTAGGTATTGGTGTGTTACATGTGTGTACCGATTTTCGTACATGTAGGTGAAATCTAGCTCGAGGCGCACTCCGTTGAAAGTTTATAGATGGAGACATTTTTGTAGGTAATGGTGTGTTACACACGTGTACCGATTTTCGTACATGTACGTAAAACGTAGCTCGAGGTGCACTCCGTTGTAATTTTACAGGTGGCGCTATCGAGCCGTTTTGCCACACCCACTTCTGAAACCCATATCAGATGTAAATTTTCGCCAGTCTGATGCGTGTGCAAAGTTTCATGAGTTTTGGAGAACGTTTAGGCCCTCAAAAATGCGATTCACTTTTTAGAAGAAGAAGAAGAGGAATAATTAAAGCTGCAAGCAGCGATGAACGGGCCCTCGCACCCGGGCTCACCGCCATGGGGTGGCTTTAGTAAAACAGCGAACGGCGAGCAATATGGATTTAAAGTGGTAAATATAGGAGGAATACGTCAAAGTCATTTATATGTGCCAATCTTCCTGCTGCCAGCTGGTGGCGCTATAACTATAACTGGATTTTGGCATGTAGATTTCTTCAGTCCAGCACTTTTATCAAACATATGAAATTTGGTGCATGGTATGTTTGGTATGTTTGAGTTAGTATAAAGCATGACGTGTCCTATTGCCAACAGGTGGCGCTATGAAATATTGGCCTTATTGGCCTTTAGATGTCTTCAGGCCATGACTCTTTCCAAATATGTGAAGTTTGGTGCAAATTGGACATTGCATGTTTAAGTTAGTGTAAAACATGCCATTTCCTGTTGCCAGCTGGTGGCGCTATGACTATAACTGAATATGGGCATGTAGATCTGTTCAGGTCAGGAGTCTTATCAAACATGTGAAGTTTGGGGCAGATTGGGCCTGAGTCCTGAGTTACAACAACTTCTATTCCCATGGCGAGACATCGAAATTTGTCACGGCGCCATGCCTTTAACGAATAACGAAAACTCAAGATCTTCGCAATTTAACATTGCAAAGGCCTTTAGATTATACTGAACAACTTTGGTGTTCATCTGAATTAATCTCTAGGAGGAGTT
>NW_015536510.1:1854-3551 GCF_001515605.1 Sinocyclocheilus anshuiensis | reverse complement strand
GAGGCGCACTCCGTTGAAAGTTTATAGATGGCGCTGTCGAGCCATTTTGCCACACCCGATTGAATATTGGCCATTAGATGTGTTCAGGCCAGGACTCTTATCAAACATGTGAAGTTTGAAAGATCGGACATGTTATGCCTGAGTTACAAAAACTTTTATTCCCATGGCGAGACATCGAAATTTGTCACGGCGCCATGGACACATCCTTTAACGAAAACTCAAGATCTTCACAAATTCACATCGCAAAGGTCTTTAGATTAGACTGACCAAAAAAAAATTTTCATGTCATTAAATTTCTAGGAGTAGTTCCTTACAGCGTAAAACATGTCACTGCCTGTTACCAGCAGGTGGCGCTATGACTATAACTGAATATGGGCATTTAGATCTGATCAGGTCAGGAGTCTTATCAAACATGTGAAGTTTGGGGCAGATTGGACATTGTATGTCTGAGTTATAGCAACTTCCTTTTTCATGGCGAAACATCAAAATTTGTCACGGCACCATGGACACGTCCTTTAACGAAAACTCAAGATCTTCGCAATTTAACATTGCAAAGGCCTTTAGATTATACTGAACAACTTTGGTGTTCATCTGAATTAATCTCTAGGAGGAGTTCGTTAAAATACAACGTCTGAAAATGGCAAAAATGACACAAAATTTGCTGAGAAAATTAAATAACCGACTTCCAGTTGGGATTCGGATTTCGTACCAAAGACTTTTTTGTAGGTACTGGTGTGTTACATATGTGTACCGATTTTCGTACATGTACGTGAAACGTAGCTCTAGGCGCACTCGATTTTTGGGGAAAATCGGACATTTTATGCCTAAGTTACAAAAACTTTTATTCCCATGGCAAGACATCGAAATTTGTCAGGGCGCCATGGACACATCCTTTAACGAAAACTCAAGATCTTCACAATTTAACATCGCAAAGGCCTTTAGATTAGACTGACCCAAAAACTTTTTTAATGTCATTAAATTTCGAGGAGTAGTTTGTTACAGCGTAAAACATGTCACTTCCTGTTGTCAGCAGGTGGCGCTATGACTATAACTGAATATGGGCATGTGCATGTTTTAGTTAGTGTAAAACATGACATTAACTGTTGCCAACAGAAGGCGCTATAAATTATAACAGAACATTGCCAAGTAGATATTTTCAGGCCAGCATTCTTATTCTTATAACACGTGAAGTTTGGGGAAGATCAGACATTGCATGTTTAAGTATGGCAAAACATGGAATTTTGTCAGGCCTCCACAGACACAACCTTTAACAAAAACTCAAGATTTCACAATTTAACATTGCAAAGGCCTTTAGATTAGACTGACCGAATTATGTGTTTATCTGATTACATCTCCAGCAGATGTTAGTTAGTGTAAAACATGATGTAAAACAAGATGCTGCTATAACTTTAACCGAATACGGGCATGTAGATGTGTTCAGGACAGGACTCTTATCAAACTTATTACATTTGGGGCAGATTGGACACTGCATGTCTGAGTTACAGTAACTTCTTGTTTCAGTGCATTATTAGCATGCTTTAGCACTTAGCTAAGTGTTCCTAGCATGTTTTAGTATGTTTCTAGCATGTTACCAGACTATTTAACACTTGCTGACGCTTTTTATTACGTTCCTAGGAGTCCATAACAGTGTTAACCATGACACTTCCTGTTGTCAGCAGGTGGCGCTATGAGTAAAA
>NW_015536510.1:1515-1646 GCF_001515605.1 Sinocyclocheilus anshuiensis | reverse complement strand
TTAGTATGTTTCTAGCATGTTGCCAGCCTATTTAACACTTGCTGACGCTTTTTATTATGTTCCTAGGAGTCCATAAGAGTGTTAACCGTGACACTTCCTGTTGCCAGCAGGTGGCGCTATTACTATAACCA
>NW_015536510.1:0-217 GCF_001515605.1 Sinocyclocheilus anshuiensis | reverse complement strand
TAGTGTTAACCATGACACTTCCTGTTGCCAGCAGGTGGCGCTATGACTATAACCGAATATGGGCACGTAGATGTGTTCAGGACCAAACAGCTATCAAACGTCTGATGTTTTGGGCAGAATGGACACTGCATGCCTGAGTTACAATAACTTCGTCTTTCACTGCATTACTACTATGCTTTAGCACTTGGCTAAGTGTTGCTAGCATGTTTTAGTATGT